>NC_046971.1:8171519-8471519 GCF_009769545.1 Cyclopterus lumpus | reverse complement strand
TTCCTTTTCGACATCCTGCTAACTTCGCGTCCATCTCTCACCCACACACACATGCAGCTCACCACCAGCCAGGTCAGGAAGAAGACATACGAACAGGCTTTCACTGAAAGCTGCCTCTCGGGGGTGAGATTCTTGGAATCTCTCTCAAACTGTTTCCCCTGCAGGCTCCCGTCTGCTGATCCTTGCCTTCCCACAAACAGCTGAGACGGCTTAAAGCAGTTAATACTGACTGTGTGTGCGAGATCAGAGTATAGTCTGCACGATGCTTCCAAATAGTTTGAGGGAAGAAGAAGAAAAAAATGTGACCATAAAGACAGTCCACCTCTGAAATGTGGGTCAGTGGATGTTTAGGTGGCAACAAAGCAAGACGATACATGCAGACCTCCCTTTTTTTTTTTTACAACTAAACCGTGACACAATTTAGTGACAACTAAACAGCCGAGCTCTGTATGCAACAACAAAATGTTTCCCAGCGAGGGCAGACACGATGAAGCGTTAACCAGTCTGAACTTACTTCGCCATTCATTTATGCTGCGTGCAGCTCACCTCGCAGTTAGTTTTTTTTTTTTTTTCGTTAAACGCGGCCATTCACCTGCGAATGGGACAAACAGAGTCGCTCGCACAACAACCGGCCGCGTTCACGCCGAAAGGGGCAGTGAAGTAAACATTGTTAAGCCCGACGTATGTCAACGCAGTGCGGTGTGAATGTGTCTCGTGCCACCGGGACGGTCCAACCGTCGGTAAATTCACAGAAACTACCCCGAAAATGTGATTGACTCTCACCAGAAACGATGAACGTTGCTCCGACCGGAGTCCCCGACCTCGGAGCTTCTTCTCAGGCCGGATGCCGTCTTTCCCTCCGAGCGTGAAAAAAAAAGAAAAAGAAAAGACTGCTGGTTCTTCTTCTTTGTGGTTTCCGTGTGGCGGTAGTACTTTCTGCTCTTCAATGTCGCTTATATCCGCGGTGTTGTTACGTTCAGCAGCATGGCTAGTTTTGTTA
Source organism: Cyclopterus lumpus (assembly GCF_009769545.1). Lineage (NCBI taxonomy): Eukaryota > Metazoa > Chordata > Actinopteri > Perciformes > Cyclopteridae > Cyclopterus > Cyclopterus lumpus. The sequence goes on along the minus strand of NC_046971.1, from coordinate 8,470,519 downwards.
AGGCTTTAAAGTTTCACTCCCGGTAGAAAATAGGAAGCGCTGTTGTCCTCTTTTTCGACCATGGCAGTGTGCGAGACGATGGTGATTACTGGTTGATCTGAGTGTGTCCTTCTCTGCCTGCTGACGCCGCCTGCCGCCACACAGCCGTGTCATCAAAATGTCAGCGGGGAAACAGCGCCCCCTAACTGTCGAGGCTGGAAACTGCAGCGAGACTGTCAGAGTGGCCCCACAGTGGCCCCTAGTGGAGGAAATGCTGCACAAAAAACAGCGTTCAAATCTTAATTAAAGTCACAGTATCAATGTACAATTTTGTGGTACTTGTATGCTACATTCATTAAATTGTTGATACTTTAAACGTACTGTTACTTTAGATTAATAGTAAGAAATATAAACCAACAAATACAATGTATTATGTCCAGGTTTCAGATCGGGATAAATTACCCCTTAATGCACTCTGTTTATTGATTTTAATTTGTAGCTTTTTAATTGTAATTTTTGTACTTTTATTTGTATTTGTATTTTTATATGTCTATGTTTATTGTTATGCACCTTTCACTGAGTCAAATTCCTTGTATGTGCAACGTACTTGGCCAATAAATGATTCTGATTCTAATTCTAATTCTGATTCTAATTTTGATTCTGATTCTGATTCTAATATATGTTATTCTGAAATGGATCATTTTGCATAATATTTGCTAAACGGTTCTCAAAGACAGTTCACTTCGTACTTTTACATCCCACCAAATTGTATTTAACCTGTTAACTAACAAACCCCAAAAACACAATGTGACTCACATGCTGTTGAATTAAATGTCCTATTTCACTATAAGTATGATTTTCCCTCCTACATATTTTCCTTGCTTACCGGAACAAACATAAAACTCATATTCTGAAACCTTCCCTCCAGTTTCTTCTCACTTCCCTGAGCAACAATCCCTCTACCTCGGATTGCTCCAAAAAAACAATATAAACATTCCGTTTTTTCTGGGGCACGGACAGAATTCAGATGGGAGAAGAAAAAAAACTCAAGCATACAGAAAGTCGAATACTTTCTGGCAGGACTTTCTGCAAGAAGCAGAGGGAGCAGCCTTATTTAGGGGCCTCTTTAAGCTGCATCTGCAAAGGAGACATTTGGCAAGAAAAACCCAGCTCCAGGTCATTTTCTTCCCCCAGAAGTGTTTTTTTTGGCCTCTCATCTATTTCTCATTTCTCTAGTAAATGTGGGTATTAACTGCAAGTGGGGCATATTCAGCCTGTAGTGTAATTTATACAGTGAGGCCAATACGTTTCCCCCTCTATGACTAAAGAAACAAGCCCTCACAGGTTAATGAAATCATCAGCAGCGTCCTGTCACTTGGAAACCCTCCTTGCTGTTTTCTGGATTCAGCCTCTTATTAGATCTCCACCGACTCTCCCTCCCTCTCCTCTGACAAGCTGTCAATATTCCTGCAGGCTCCCACCCAACCTCTCACATACTCACTTCTCCCTCCTGGTCTTCCACGTTACCCATATCTCTCAACAAATTCAGACACCGAGCTGAAGATGTCCTGGACATATGCGACCCTGCTGGCTCTCCTCACTGTGCTTCTGGCACTTTCCTGTGAGTTCGATGCAGAATAATGGGTGTGATGTTTTTGCTTTCTTTGTGTGCATAGAGCTTATAATACACGTGTTTTGATCTAGAGCCTTCACGTTTTGTCCTAGGGTCTCCAGAGGCCGGGTTTGCAGCTGTGCCCGGCAGCACAGGCAGCGCTAAAGATCCACAAGGTGAGGAGCTGCATCAGCTGCTTCTCTTCTTCATCCCCCTCTCTTCATCCCTTTATGTTGTGAGCTGACCCTCCACCTGCTCCCCACTGCAGGTCCGCTGAAAAAGATCTTCATGAAGGAGGCAGACGCCTCAAACTTCTTCAGAAGGCGCAGCAGACGGGGTGCAAAGTCTCAGGATGAGATTAACGGTGAGTTCACTCACTGGGTTTGTTTGTTTGAACTGAGGTGCTGTGTGTGGTTGTGTGTTTGTGGTAGTTGTTGGCAACTGTGTCTTATTACCCAGGTTGGCAGCACAGGTTTACTCATACTAATTTCTCCAGTGTAGTGACACGATGGAAGTCATTACGTTGCAACCGAATAGGTGATAATATTAATAACAATTCATTATAAAACCATCTGTCCTTCGAAATAATTCCTTTTAATTGTCAGCATTTAATATTTGAAATATAAACTTTACTCACTGTAATCACTTTATTATAAGTGAATATTATTATTTAAAAAGTGATCAACACTGTGTGCATGGGATTCTTTGGTTTGCACAGTCAAGAGTGTTTCCTTCATACCTGTCTTTAAAACTGTACAATGTGGCAAAACATTGCAATTGTAACCCGTTAAAAAATGAAATAAATGCTGCTAATGACCTCCGATAAACCCAGCAAAGGTTTACATACTTGAGAAATGTCATAGAAATTAGTGCAATTTTCTTAAAACAAGATAGGAGAGGGCAAACTGCTGCACTAGCATTAACAATATTTGATTCTAGAAAAGGTTATTTTATCTGAATGTTGAACTAATGTAAATGAGACATCTATTTTCTCCTTTTGCTACTGAGATGGATGAAAGATATATATTTAATTTGAATGAACAGTGAGCGGACATGTTAACAACAATCTGAATGTTTTTATGGCAGCCAGCAGCTGTGAACCCTTTTGTGAACCTGACCAGAGACAACCTCAGGCCCACATCAGCTCTGCCTCCTCTGCTGGATGCTCCAGAAGGAGCCACAGGGCAGCATGGAGCTCACACACACACACACACACACACACACACACACACACACACACACACATCGCACAAGTAAATCAGTGAATATTCTCCTTACAAGTGTTGTGAAAATTCACATACTGTACAATGTTTGACATTCTCGAGTGATTTAACGGCACTGTTATGTGCAGTTCTGCCAACAGGAAGGTGAGAGCACACACCGAGACCGATGCTCTGAACTAGAGTTGTGTAACACGCCGTGAGGTCTGTGTGTGTGTGTAACAACAAGACACTTTGTGCAGTTAAAAGCTGGGGTAAAGTGAACACAAAGCGGTAAACACAGTGAAAAGACTGAGATGGACTGAGAGTGAGTGGGTGAGCAGTTGGCTCACTGCTCAATGTGGAATGTGCCGACACACGGGCAGAAAGGGGTCAGAGAAAATAACCAGTTAAAAAAGTGAGTAGTGCTCCCTTTGAAGAGCCATAATGACATAAAAGAAGAACAATTCGCTGGCAGGCGGATGAAATTTGCGAAGGAGAATATTTGATGAATGTATTGCATTTGTAAGCAAAGTATTGACCTGACAACGTCGATGCCGGACTCTAAATGCTGCTGTTTGACCTTTTGTGAGAGTTGGTGAGCCATAAGAAGCAGGTCTGCTGTGGTGTGTCAGGTGAAGAGAATGATGGAGGATTTACGCTGCTGTGCAAAAGTAAAATAATATGTTGTTGCCCTCATCCGAAGGTCATCGGTAAATCATTAAAACATCAAAACTCCGGTTTAAAATAATAAACTCTGTAACACAAAACGAAGTGACAGCTCCGAATGCAGGCACTGACTTGTGCTGGGAATCCAGTTAAAAGGTCAAAGGTTGTGACCTTGCTTTGGAAAGGTTAGCATGGCTATCCCAAACCTCTTATCTCAGCTAATGGCTCTTCTAATGTTGCAGCAGTCAGTGTGTGAGTTTCACTGGCAACAACATGACAGATGAGTATTATAATGTGCTCACTTCTGTGAGTCTATATTAGTACCAACGTGGAAGCAGATCCAAAGTGGAACCCGTCCTAATTTAAGAGACTGAAATGTTGCAAAATACTCAGTGGATTTTTCAATTGTCACAATGTTTGTGAGTTTTGTATAAAAATGGATCTTTATGGTTATTTTTGGATCTGAAAAAAAGACTTGTTAGACTTCTTTGGCCCCTTTGGGTCCAGGTTGTTGTGTTCTTGAGCTACTGTGAGTCACAGCTTCACCACAAAGACCAGCTTTACAAGCAAAAAGTAGCATTTGTTCAGCTACAGTGATTCATTTCTGTGGTAGGTTGTAGTTTTCAGATATCAAACCGTCACTGTGTTGAGAGTGTGTGTGTGTTTGTACTTGTAGATGAGCTTTCCATTCAGGAAGTTAGCTGCTTTCATAGAAAATGTATTTAGTAATTTCAAATCATCAGATCGTCTTCATGGATTACGATGACAACAAAACAAAAACAAATAAAAAAAATACTTAGTCGAAGATGTTTATCCTTCTCACACTCAGTTAAAGCATCATCATGCTTCTCCTCTGTGCCTGCAGCTGAGCAGAGGCAAATTCTGGCTGCAGATGAGCGGAAGAGAGAGTTTCACGAGGAGAAGAGGAACGAATTTGAGAGCTTCGCTGAAGAGGAGCATGATGGTATACCCGATGTAGCTGAGAGGGAGGATTTAATTCAATCCGCTAGCTCATTCATCCACAAAAATTTCTCATAATCTTCCCAGAACAAGACGAGAGGAGCAGAGAGAGCACCGAGCAGTGGAGGGAGTTTCGCTACGACGGGATGCATCCTCCTCAGGAGTAAAACCGTCAGTCCCGTGAGAGAGGAGAGAGGTGATGCTGTGAGTGCTTAAAGAAACATCTTGAACTACACAACGAGGCCACTCTCCACTGAGTCGTGACATTTATATAGTAGAGATATCAGCTGTGAGACTTTCAGCTTGTTTTTCACCCTTGAGTTGTTCACATTGACTTGTACCTCACTGATGTATGTGTAAGTAACAGTAATAGTAATAATTGCAAACACCTTTTTTTCCTTTTCTTTTGACCTATTGAATTAAAACACAATATGTAGATATAGTTGAAGTGCCTTTATCTTTGCAACAAACTGGGCTTGCACATTTTGACACAGTTCAGAAATGGCCATGAACCGTTGTCATTACTCATAAGGGATGTCTTATATGTAATGGGTTAGGGGAAAAAAAACAAAAAAATTAAGTCAATTTAATATTATAGTGGACTGAGACAAATGTAAACTGCAGGATTTGCTAAAAAATAAATAAAGTAATTCACAGCATGTTGCCCTGAATAGTGAAGTTATTCGTGTTTAGGATTATTTAGAGCCCATAAAGATATCTGTTGGAGCAAACTGTTATATAAGTCCAATTACAGAAATCCAAACAGACTTGTTCAGGATTATGGAGGGATAGTGCTGCATAAAGAGTTCTGTCAACACCAATCATAATTATAGAGCAGATGGAAATCCGTTGTGTTTAACAGCTGTGGTCTCTAAATCCTGACCACACTAATGCATCATTTTCTGTAGCAGACACGTTCAAAATCATGTTTATAAGCAATTCTAATAAAAGTCATTAAGTATCGAGATAGTAAAACAATATTAAGTAGGCCTGGGTAAAATAGATGTGCAATGATTTTATGCTACCAGAAGTGTGAATATACAGTTTTGACCATATATACAGTTGTTACTGATATATATATATATATATATATATATATATATATATATATTTACTCACTTGTGATGAAATGAAGTCTTTAAGCAATCATTTAAAAATCTGTATTTTTATTGTAATAAATGTGTACAAACTGAACTAATTTTACCATGTACTCCCTCTTCAAGAAGCAACAACTCATGCATGCATTTTTTTAATACATGAATCTCTACAACTCCACAGCACATTTCTGCAACAATATGTTATACATGCAAATGGAGGGGCTTGTCAGAATTCTGCTTTCTGCTGATGTTTTTTTGGGAGGGGGGGGGAAATATAGGGGAAGACAAAAATGAACACTCAAGTCCCAAGCTAACTGTCTTGTTGAGCTTTGTATTTACAGTAAGTATAGATGTCAATATTCACCACATTTGATAATTCAAGATGGCAAAGCCCTCGATATTGGGCATATTTTGGTGGAGTGTCCCTTTTTTTTTTTGCCATTCATGTTGAGGGATTCCAATTTAAATAGGAGGTACCACAGAGAAAATACAGAGACAGATACCTTCTTTTCTCTGTGTGGAAGTCTCTAGAGTCTTTCTGCTAAATTCAACAGGCTGGTATGAAAGCACAGTGATTAAACACAGAGTGACTGAGCTGTTCTCAGACCAGCCGCTCCATGAGCGGAAGCAGAGCACGATATTACGACTACTGAACTGAACACTACTGATTAATTCTGCAGTGGGAGCAATTGTTATGAAGATAGTACATTTGCATTCATTTGTCAGTTTACATTGTTACGCTCACTTCACTGATGAACACAACATTCTTTAAATCCAAATATGATTCAAGGTTTTTAAAGGGAAACACAATCCATTCAGTACAAGTTACATTACACTCATACTGCCAATGATGATGGATTTAAAAAGAGAGAAAACACCTGTCAAACTCTCCCAATGGCACATTAGAATCACATGCAGGTTATGGAGGTTTTAATTTTTCAACTATTTCATCCCTCCTCATCAGCAGTGAGATGGGTTTGGTTGGTTTCAATGTTGGATCCCTGAGAACTGGTCACACAGCAGCAAACACATGGTTGCCCTCCTGTGGTCAAGGAGTTACTTCACAGTCACGTCCAAAATATAATTCATCAAATAAAACATCAATTACAAAGTAACACCTATTATATACTGTGTCTTCGTCATTCAATTCAATAACTTTTCAGTCCTGTCCTAATAGCACATTTACACATGTTACAAAAGTCATAATATATATTGTAAGAAAATAAATAATCCAATACATTGGTGCAATGCACCAGGCCTCTCAGCGATCACAGCCGTGATTGAAGCACATCGTCCTGCTCACCTTTCCTGTTCGCACACTTTAAAGCAAAGAGATAACACACACTGTCACACTGTTGGGAGCCATTGTAGCAAACACCACAGCAAATTAACAAGAGCTGTCAAAACGACAAGAAGACGTTCAGAGTGCAGGTGATGTCACAATTATTTACCACAGTTTGAAGCCTATATTTCACTTGCATAACATGACACCATTCAACATTTCCAGGCAGGATATTTACACAAGGCATACAGCGGAGCGTCCTTTTCTCAAGACACTCAGTCAAAACTGATAGCAGCGTCAATTAAAAAGTTCCCTTTAGTGTGGCACTTCTCAGCTGCCTGTTTATCTGCCAGATAACCATGATCCAGGCTGAGTGTCTGGCTTCCACAATAACAACTTCTGGTGAGCATCTTCCCCTCTGTACTTCCAGGTCTGTATGAGAGTGGGAAGGGAAGCAGCGGGGTTGCCGGGCTGAGCCAACGCTCCTCAAATTCCTCCCGTGGTTGGCAGAAACAGATGGGAGGTTGCGGGATGAGCAAACTGGGCGACGACGTTGAGGCCTGGGATGGTGGTTTCCCGTCTCAAAGCTCTGTGGTCTCCCAGCTCACCTCCCGCGGAACCTGGCGTCATTTAGTCCCAGTGTGGATGACCGTGACGGTGGAGGGCCGCGGGCGCGACGGCTCGGCCGCCGCGGATGGTTCCTCCAGTACAGCAGAGGGGGCGTCAGAGTCCTGATTGTACACTTTCACAGCAGAGGGCAACGGTTCAATTGGAGGACCTGAGGGAGGAAATGTAGTTTTATTGAAAAGTGAAAAGGATGAGTCTGGAAATGTGTTGAGTATAGAGTAAAACCACCAATGTGTTCAGGCGCCAGGACGCTTCTGAAGAAGTGTTTATCGGATGGTCGAATAAACTTAGAAACTCCCCCCACCTCCATCTTTCTGACATTGGAATACATTCACACCCACCTCCCAAGAGAGGAGTCGTGGTTTTAACTTCTCCCTCAGCTGTCTTTTGTTATGCGTTACACAACAACCTCTGTCAATTTTTAAATGTCATCCGGGAGAGACTGGCTGAAAATCTGTGCTATTATCCCCAGAATTGAAATGATAGAGCATCTCCTCCTCTCTATGCTGACCAGTTTTTCATTCGGCAATTGAACGAGGCCTTTTCAGAACAACATAAACGGATTTTACCCAACATGGTCACACTGCACATCGTACAAATAAGTGCTGAGCGAGCACAATTCGACCTCATGGTCATCAGTCAATACTTAACGAATACCTGTGCCTGTCAGTGGCACTCATCCTCAAAACATTTTCTAAAAAAAGATAACACTGAGCACTGTGTTAGCAAATGTTACTCAAATTGGAGTAAATCATTTTCAGCCACAGATTAACACTCTGATGACAGCAGCAGGGTGGCAATAAACTACAATGTTCATCATAATGAAGTCACCCACTGCAAAAGTGTGACTCATTTATGGCGTTTTAATAGTGTTTGGACAACAACGGAGCTCTATGACACAGAAGAATACGCCTCATCAGGTTACAGAGACGTTACAGTCGGAGCAATTCATGATCGGCCTTTTCTTTGGCTTTATGGACCAGAAGAAAAATATGAAATATCACCTGGCTCATCCTTTAAGTTCCATTTATTTTTATTTTTGATCTTGAAAATGGTAGAAACATTATGGTGTCGAGATAGCAGAAAATAGGTAGACTGCAGTTCTTGGCTACGTGTGTCTGCAACGACTACTGCTGTATTGTGTGATTGAATTAACACAACCCAGTGTTTGTGGTTTTCAATAATTTCGGCATCATTTCTATTTTTCCGACAATACACGTACACACGGGAAGTTGATGCCCACTTAAAGAGAGCAGCAGCTGGGGTTCGGCAATGCACTCAACTGTTTCATCACTTGCAGCCGCTAAAGGCCAGCGGCCAGGTTAGAGCACAGAGAGAGGAGTCAATGGCAGAATAAAACAGGCAATAACAGGTGTGAGTCACCACAACCATGAGAGGTCCTTCAGTATTCAGCCATAACTAGACACCCAAAATATGATACAGCTGCAGCAGAATACATGATTAGCAGACAAATAGGTGCATACTCCCTCACTCACGGACATGCACAGATATGCGCAAGTGATCGCATGACTTTCCTGAAAGAGATAATAATAACGAGCTATTTCCATGACAACTCAGAAAACTATCTGCTGATGAAAACCATAATATGTGGTTTAAAGGCTCATTAGTGGAACTCGATTTAAGAGGACTTTGCCATTGTTGTCAAGCACAGCATATTGAACTGACACCATTACAATATATAATTAACCCATAAAGAGAACACATAAATTGTCTATTAATTCATTTTATACTAAAAGGTGACATCTTGACCAACAGTCCAAAATAAAAGTTAATTAATGTACTATGATATAAAACAAATAAAAGGAGTAAAACACAACATAGAAAAAGTATATTTAGCTTTGATAAAATAACTAGTAAACAAAGTTTATTATTGAGGTGGTACTATAACAGATCTTATATTAAATTAAATGGCACCACACATGAAGTGACCACATGGATCATGTCAAATCAGTTTAAAAAGCTGCTGAGGTGTAGTTTTCATTCAAACGGTTTCCAATTATCTCAGCGAAGAGGCCAGCGGGGTGGCACTAAAACCTGGACATGTTCGTGTCTGCAGAGACATCTGAAGTGTCACTCACAGTCCTTCGGGGAGAGCGGGGCGCAGTCCACAGACTGGCTCTTGGCTGGAGCGCGGCTCTGAGGGTTGGACACGGTGTTGTGGACGCTGCTGCCAAAGCTGGTGCCCAGCTGTAGACGCCTCATGTGGCGGATCACAGCCGTCGCATTGAAGGCTTGCTGTGAAGGGAGGGTGTAAACAGACACATGTAACGCCAGACAAACCACTGTGTGTGTTCTGCTATTCAAACAGATAGAGGATATTGTGTTTTTAAGCTCGATCTGATCGGTCTCGGGGGCTCACCCTCCATTTGCTTTTGGCAAAGTTTTTCCGCATCTGTCGACTGACTGACTCATGTATGTTCTTGCAGAGAGCTGTGTCTCCAGCAATCCTGAAAATTAAAGTTTTAGAGGACGCATATAGCAATTTACACATACACACACAGCATTACCCAAATTATTTATATTTGTATCTGTAATACCTCTGAGAATCATCCTCGTCATTTTTCCTATTTACTCGGATCATTAATTTTGCATCCATCAATCAAAACGCCTTTGATTGATCGATGCAATGTTTTTGTAGGAGCTCACACAGACTGCATCCCTGTCTGTCACATTCATCATACTATATCTGTGTTAAACCTTGTCAGTGAAAGCCATTTCTCTCTGTTATTACACCTGTTACTGGTGTCACAAACCACATATTTGTGTGAGAGGCCCCACCTGCCCAGGTCCCCAAAGGCCCATTAGGGGCTAACAGACCTATCCATATTGGCCACCTCAGCCGGAGACAGCGGCCCACGCCCGCTTGGTTTGTTAGCTCAGGCCTGGGAAGACATCATAATTGTTCATTAAAGCTTCCACATTCTTCAAGGATCCTTCAGGATGCCAGCTGCTAATTGGATGCCATTTATTCAGCAGATTTCTTTCAGAGGGATGGCGGTGACGAGCAGAGGTGGGTTCGCGGCTCGGAGCCATGGCGACAGATGACAGTGGGAGGACATTTTCTCCATGACAAATGCGTAAGCCTGGCAAGCTGCGTCATACTGCGGTTTAATCACACCAAAATGTGTGTGGTTCCCTGCGATTGTCTGGTCGGGATGCAGTGTGGTGTGCGGCAGCTAGCTTCTCACCAAGGGTGCTGAAGCGCCTGGTCACATATGAATCTCTTCTCTGGGTCCTTCTCCATGAGGGAGCTGATGAAGTCTTTGGCTGTGGAGGGAAATGAAAAAGGTGAAAAACATGTCCAGCTGAGAACATGTTGTATACTCTGTAACAGCGTAGTGTGCTCCAATCACAAGATTTCACGAAGGCTGTTCCTGGAAACTATGCAATGTATTCGTAAAATACAAGTTTAATTATTTTAGTTTAACCAGGAAATGTGACAGTAGTGTGGAGGTTACAATATGTGGCTGATTTCCTTGAAATAATAGGAATATTTAAACCCAATAAAATATTACTTTATTTAATATCTACTAGTTATTTAACCGTTAAATGTTACACTGGGAAAAAAGGCATGAGATCATTTTGTTTCATCTGTGTCAAGACCCAAAATCAGGAAAATAAAAAGAGCTACAGGGGTACATAGAGGGTGTAAAATAAATTAAAGTTTCATTTTATTTTCCAAACTGAATGGAGGTTAAAGAAAAAGAAAAAAAAAAAAAGCTTTATATTTCTTCTCCATGCCACTTAAACAAGGGTATTTAACTCGCTGCCAAATTTAGTCAGGCCTATTAATTAAATTCATCTAATAACCCTTTCTGTTCCTTTATTAAAAATGATTAGAAAACAATGGGACCTGTAAAATAAAGTGTTACACACAATAGCTCACCGGAGTCTGATATGTCATCCCAGTACGGTGCGTCAAACTCATAGTCTGCCTTGAGAATCTGCTCAAAGAGCTTCGAATCGTTCTCGTCATAGAAAGGAGGGTAACCACACAGCCTGAATAGATGAAGATGGATGATTACACAACAATCTGTGTGAGTGCCGTCATGTAGCTGATGTTGGAAACTTGAACCCAAATCTAAAAAAGGATTTGCTGTGACCTAATCTCACACAGTTAGATTTTTCCTATAGCATACAACAGGAGACGGTTCAGAGGGATTATAGAGAATACATGAAGGCTAAGAGGGGAAAAATAGGACAAAAACAGTTCATATTAAAAAAAATTACATGATTTAAATTATGAAACAGTATAAATATTCCATAACTCAAGCTACAGAAACTTAATTACCTTAAAATTCCTCACACCTAACGAATGGATAACGAGACGAGAGATTTTCTCTTTGCTAATGAGCAAGACACTTAATTAATTTGGCAGCAACACTTTACACTGAAAGCTTTGTAGGCTCTGACTCAATCCGATCAAATGGTGTATATATATATATATATATATATATATATATATATATATATATATATAATAATTGGGATTTGTTTTCATGAATTTCATGTCCGATTGTTTTAGACTGCATTCAGGTTTTCTTTAATCTATCTTTCATATTTATCTTATCAATGTTTTCTTTGTTTTGTTTTTACTATTTCAGCCACGCTATGGTGTGCCTCTAGATGACTTCATAATTTCATTTACCGAAACACAACTTTGATCCAGACTGAAATATCTTGACAACGCGAGGAGGATTCCCATGAAATGTGGTAAAGACATTCATGATCCCCAGAGGATGAGTCCTAATAATCTTGTTTTCCTCTAGCTCCTACTCGAGATTAATATTTTTGTTTCAAAGTGAAATATCTCCACAATTGTTACCAGGGAAATTTGATATTCATGTTCCCTTCAGGATGACACCTAATTACATCTGTTCTTATTTAAATGTATCCAATATTAAATTATATCCAAAGCTTATGAAATTCCCAGCAGCCTCAGCTGTACTTTGTGTTTCGTGCTAATTGGCAATAATTAGCATGCTCCCAGACATCACTAAAGCTGTGTACCAAATCTAAACCCATTTTTATTGTCATTATGAGGTTTTGCTGGTGGTTTCTGAACTTCCTATTGAAATAAACACTTCTTTTTTTTTAAACATATGAAAACATGCATATGCACACAAAAAAAAGCTTGAGTTAATAACCATATTTATATTTAAAAGTGAACACTTACAGAATATAAGCGATGACCCCAATGGACCAGCAGTCCACAGCTTTACTGTAGGGCCTCTGAGCCAAAACCTCAGGAGCTGGAACAAAGACATGTTTCCTTTTTTTAAAGAATAACTCTCATCGAGTGTTTTGACCATTCATCATGACACAGGGGCTGGAGAAGAATGCAAATGGTTGTTGGTTTGCCTGCAGCAGATGGCTAAGGTTGACCTGCGGCTTCTGGCAGATTAGATTAGATCATGTTTAGCCAACTAGTGCATCTGATTATCTCGGTGGATATTTCCAGAACTCAGAGGGCGTCCTCACCAACGTATCCTGGAGTCCCACAGGCGGTGGCCATCACGTCACCCGTTCCCTCCATCTTTGACAAGCCAAAGTCACTGATCATGATTTTTGATTCATCGTGGGGACTGAAGTACAGCAGGTTCTCAGGCTTGAAATAAAGAGGAAAAGAGTTTGTAAACATTGCATCAGTGTGTGTGTGTGTGTGTGTGTGTGTGATCATATGACCTCATGTACTGTTTGTCTGGATTAATTTCAGTCGACCAGGCGGCAAAATATCAGACAAAATGTGAAACTAAATCCCATGGATTTGTCAATCAAGAGTTTTAAAGCTCATCCAAGAGGCTTCATCAGTTTTACCCGAGAAGGAAAATCCCCGACATTTAACCTCTGTGGATGATCCTCATAAAGCACTCACATAATATCATTCACTTAGGTTAAATAGCAGGGATTTCCCCTCTCAGTACGACTGAGTGAATTCCCTGTTGTACCTTTAGGTCTCTGTGCACTATGCCCATAGTGTGCAGATAGTTGACTGCATCCAAAACCTGTCGAATGAGCCGACTGGCATCCATCTCTGTGTAGAAACCTTTCTCTACGATGCGGTCAAACAGCTCGCCTCCAGACACCCTGTACCACAGACAAGTTTAGGAATTTATGCTCATTGTAATGTTAGTATATTACCGAAACACAAATGACTGATTTAATGTAAAACAACAAAAAAAGTTGATCGGCTGACATTTGACATTAGTACCAGGTGGGCTGGACAAAACAACGGAAACATTCTGCTCCGTTTCCATTGTCCTTTCTAAAAGCAATATTTTCTTAATTTTGAAGCCATATGTAGCTGTACGCCACCTTAGATCCTGCAGATGTTGCATTCACTGGCAGGGCCCCCCCCCAAACTATAATTAGTCCTTATTGATTCATTCCTTTAAATCTATCATTAAAAAAAAAGTCCACACACCTGCATTTCTGTATGAAGGGGTCTTTTTGTGAATTGTGTTTTCAGTTCATTTGATAGGCTACATGTATCTTCCAAATTAATTTAGTTATGGCATGTATTTATTTACAGTTTCTTTTTTGAATGTTATGCTCTTTGTACCTTTGTTTTGCTATTTTTACTTATAATAAATAAAGGTTATAATTGTTACTGAAACTCAACAATGACACTGGTACACGTTCAGTGGAATACAAAACATAAATATCTCATTCAGTCCAGTGCAAGAATTGACTGGATGATTAATTTGCGGCTGGTGTTTAGATTGTGGGCTACTTGATTTTTCCAAATGTAGTTTTCCAGTGTGCATCATATGTCATCGGGACTTCTGAGACTCGTTCCTTTGTCACATTATGTAAACCTGAAAGCTTTGCAACTGATGCACCTTAAATCAATGCATTTGCAAAAGGAAAAGTGAGTGATTACGTTGTGCATCTATTTTGATTACGTGCACGCTTTAAAAGGACAACTGTCAATCACCATTTTTAGAAGTGAGACTTAAAGGCAACATGGCGCACCTTTACAGAGGTACAATGAGAGCGGATAATCGCTGGTGCATTAGTCACAAACGCTGTGAAATGATGTGGTGAGGGGAAAGGTCTCTAAAATAATGACGACATATGCCACACAGGAAAACGACAAAGAGGTTTTCACACATACGCCTTCACAGACGGACTCAAATACATTTCACAAGATATTTGCAACACTTTAAACTCAGTCCTCAAATATGACCATTAAGTAGAATATACAGTTGCGACGGCCTCGACTCAAGCTGAAGCTCAAGCTTTCTGAGCTTAAAGAAAATATGCTCATTCTCTTTGTTGCCGAAGATTGATACCGCTGTCTGTGCAGTGAATATGAAGCCGAGGCCAGGAGACCGTTAGCTTAGCTTTACAATTTTTTTTAAACAGCCCAGCAGCATTTATCAAGTTCATAAACTATTTTATATTAGTTTGATCTGTACGAAAACACAAGTTCAAAACATGAAGTTGTAATTTGTACGGAGGGTTATGCAATGTTATGTCAAGTTGCAGTGACTTCCTGGTGTCTTGCGGTCGTAGCCTGAAACGACGCAGTCTTTGTATGACATGAACTCAAATGAAAACATTTAATTATCAATTATACTTCTCTATATTAGTGTTACTTTCTAGTATAGTAAATATACTGTACATACTATCAAATACTATCTTTATTATATTTATTTTTTTTGTAAAGAAAAATTATGTGCTAATGTTTTCCTTCTGTCAAATGTCTGGCAGATAGGAATACAAATATTTTGTGTCGTGCAGCGGATAGAATATTCTTGCATCCAGGTGTGTGTGAGGTTCCTGGAAATACCTTCAGAACAGCAAAAAGTGATTTTCTAAAAAACAGATGCCTCACTCTGTGACTCAAATACTATAATAATAATAATAATAATAATACTTGAGTGTAACAATCTGCCACACGACCTCTGCCACAGACGGATATTAGAGTGGTATCAATCTTCTTATCTAACCTTCAGAGAACAATATTTTTAATATCTCGTTCATTGTAAAAGCATTACTGTATTCACATTCATCTGAGGGAGAAAAAAAAATGCCACAAGGACATAACAGATGCTTATTCAAGACAATAAAAACAACAACAGCACATTATCAAAATGGATGACCGGATGGGAGACAAAGAGCTAACCCGAACAAAACAAAGTTGATGTACTTACAGCTGCATGATGAGGTACAGGTGGTTTGAGCTCTCGTAAATGTCCTCCAGAGCCACAATATTCTCATGCTTTATCCTGCAGAGGGAGGACAGAAAATTCACTGTGCTTGCTGTCAGCCTTGGTTCATTTCAGCACAGCCCATTAATGAGGGGCAATTAGCTTTTTCTTTTGTTAAAATGAAGCACTGCCAACTGAATTTTCTTTTGTTGCTTCATTTAGCAGCATTTTGTAATCACACTGTATTTGTGTACACGTGTATATTCACGCTTGTTGAAAATCAAGCTGGCAAAGTGTGTACTCACTCAAGGGAAAAACCTTTTGTGTGTGTGATGGAGGAGGAGGGGGGAGTGTGTGTGTGGTGGTGGGGTGGGGGGTGGTGGGGGGGAGGGGAGTCTGTGTCCTGGCAACCAAACAACAAGGTTACTAAAAAAATAAAATAAAGCTTCTGCACAGAGACATGCAGATGACAGAGGGTGCTCACAAGGGCAGTTGGCTCAAAGGGAAAAGCTGGGGGTGGAAGAGGAGGAGGATGGAGAGTCTCAAAGGACGAAGTAACCTTCACAACTTCCTTTCAGAAAGAAGCCCTGAACGAATATGAGGTTGCAGTTTCAGGGCTGTTAAACTAACAGAGCTAAAGAGTGTGAAAAGAGGGAGAAAAGGGGATGAGGAATAAAAACAGCAAGAGAAGGGGAAAAAAAAGGGAGGAAGTCAAAAGGATAGCAACTGTAACCAGGCAACTACACCCAACAACTGTCAAGCTCACTTGAAGAGTGACTGATAACTGAGCTTCTCTGGGGAATTACCCATCAGGCCCTGGAGGAGGATGTGTTGTCTGTGTGTGTGTGTGTGTGTGTTTGTGTGTGTGTTTGTGTGTGTGTTTGTGTGTGTGTGTGTGTGTGTGTGGGTGTGTCCCAAAATGGTGGATAGATGAGATCCGACAAGTAAGTCACTTAAGCCTGGCAATGGCTGTTAAATACACTGAGCGGCACCTGCATCCCAACTCATAGTCATCACTCTGAGGAGAGGCACACACACACACAAGCTTCCCCGAGGACGCCACGAGGTGGTGACCCTTTTTCTAAAGTGCAGTGTTCTTCTTCTACATACTCCCCCGCGGCTCAGCCATGCGGTACCTACTTCCTGAGCACGGCGATTTCGTTCTCGATACTCGTCTCCTTTCCCTTCAGCGCTTTTTTCGGGATGCACTTGATTGCCACCATCTTTCCCGTGGCCTTCTCCCGAGCCATCACCACTTCAGAAAACGCACCGCTGCAAGAGAGAGAGGGAGGCAGAGAGAGGGGAGGGAGAGAGAAACAAGTTAGTTCTGCATATGCATTCAGTCAATATTGACACAGAAAACCTATCGGCGCTGAGTGGATAGAGGGCACTCAGAGGCGCAGATAGGCCAGAGTGCACAAACAGCATATTGTGAATATTTACTGAGAACTGGCAAAGTCCCCGACGATGACCAACAGCCGTCTGTGTTGGCTTACGCTCGGTGCTCGTGTGCAGCCAAAGGCTTGGCAAACACTTTTAAAACCTCTAAAAAAAAAAAAAACACCCATTTAGGACGGCAGATAGCGTGTCTTCCTCGGACCATCTGTCCCCATCCACGAGAGCCTTTAAAAACAAATACGGAATTAAGGGAATATTTGCTCAAGCAATCAGTATCTGTTGCTATGATACCACATTTAGTCCACCTTAATAAATCTCGCTGAGCAGGCAGCGTGATCGCTTCCCACTCTCCTTTCTTTCTTTTTATTGCACACCTTCAAAAAGGCACCTTTTTCCTCCGTGCACCCTCAGAAGGGCTTAATGTGAACATGAAGAAAGGATCATTTGATTGGAAACTCTCAGGGTCATGTTCACTGGACCAAAACAACTACTGTGATCTAAAAAGAAAATCCTTGATCCACTGATGAAGTCATGACTGACGAAAGCTGGTTTTGCTGCAACGCATCAGCATAAGGAATTAAATAATAAATTGAGTCTGAGGCCAAAGTGCTTAGACTTTCGAGAGAGCTGTGGTCCAACTGCAGTTTATAAATTATTGATCACCTTTAGAAATACATGTTTTCTATTATTATACTGTCAACTACAGCTGTGGTTTTTTTTTCTTTCTTTTTGTCCTCGGAAATAAAAGGTTTTATTTTGTGCAACTTTATATTTATTTAATATTAATTATTTATTCTATTGAGAGGGCCGTCATTGGATACACAACACTTGTACAGCAAAAGGCTCTATAAACGACGTACGGTATGTAATGAGTTGGATGTTGGCAGCAGGTACTGTAATTCATTAACATTTTTTCCAATATTTCGCATCGCAGTCTTGGGATTAAGGTCAGTTTCTCAATACTGTTTATTTCAATCTCGACTATTTCAATGCAGTCATTCTTGTTGGAGCGTTTTTCAGAAGCCATTTCTGTGCGATGACTTTCTTGCTGGTCACTGAAGTGCTTTTTAAGGAAATATTTATGCCATAAATGTCACGTGACGGTGCCAAAGGTATAATGTAACACAAGAGCAATTCATTTCTAATCCACCATTATCTCTTCAGTAATCTCTTGGATAAAAAGGACAAGCCCAGAGAATATAAAAATAGCAGCTATCTGCCTCCTGCGTTATAATTTCATTCCTTTCTGACAAAATGTTTCATTGCAGAAATAAGCGTCTCGTTGGATCGTCATCGGTTACACAGAAGTGAAAGGGACATAACACATCTTAAATGATCCACCGCTCTACAAAAAGCAAGATGGCCAACATCCAAAGGTCCATTATGTACTCAAAGTGTAATCAGTTCCTCCCAACGGGCTCTAAACTCAGCGCCACTCCCACGAGGCCATCAAATCCACGCTAATCCCTCACCCCACCATCACAAGAGGCGGGGCGGGGGGGAGGTCAGTCAGAGCCACAACACATAAACACCAACTGTGAACAAACAAACACACTACGGGGGTCGCAAAGCCCCGGCCCTGCAGGTGTGATGAGGTTGAACACACTCAGACAAACTGAAGGGGCTTGGAGCGCACGCCCCGCCGACTTTGACCTCATTCTGACATGTGACCTGGGACAATATGTAAATTCACGGCCTCGTGTACGTGAGGGGAGTGGGTGCATCACTTGCTGGCCTGTCACACCACTATCTTCCCACCACAGCTGTTGCCGTGAGGACCACGAGCATCATTTCTATTCAACGCATGCGACCGATGTCCCCAGTTGTGCGGAAATTTCCTCCATCAACACGCACGGTCTGTCAAACGACGATCATGGTTGCTCTTTTTTTGAAGGGTAGAGTGTTGAGGGGGAGGGGGGAGGTTCAGAGCACACTTTCTGCAGCAGGAGACACACAATGACAAAAACCACAGGAAACCTGAAATGGTGTTTCGCACCAGTTCTGTTTCCCTGCTAACCATATTGACAAGCAGCAACATCACTTCCTGTCAATGACAATATGACAGAATCCAAGCCTGTGACTTCCTTCGCTCCGTCAACGCATGAAGCACGGCAAACTGTGCTGCAAGCATCCAGTCTATTAATTCCCAATTCACAGGAAAGAAAAAGGTGTGATGTGTGTTTGTTTGAGACATATGGTGATGCTACCGCCCGCATGCTCCCTCTGCACATACATATGCACACACACAAAAGGTAGACGGTTTTCTAAAAGAATTTCCTGGTTGCAGATGTTTTAAATGTGAACATTTTGTGTTTTTCTTTGTCACATATGATCGTAAATAAGCAAAAGCAATATGTTATTCATTACTTTTTCATAGACTAAACCATTAAATCGAGAAAACTATCAGAATCGATGAGTAAAATAAAGGTTATTTGTGCTGCAGCACGACAAAACTCCACCATCCTATGAGACAACCTGCACACGTAATTCATCTCTGAAGTAATCCTCGATCTGGTCTGGTGATGAGCGTTAAGTGATGAGAGGAACACTCCATCGCATCCTTTATTGAAACTCTAACGCGCAAGATACATTTGAGTGTATGGCTGCAGAATGCTTCTGACCCAGTGTCACAGGCCTCACGGTCATTCAGCACACTGACTCACTCGGTTGAATAATAATATTGGAATTTTAAGTTCTTCCCAGAGCTCCCTTTTCTTTGATGACAGTGTGTGAGCGTGCCTGTGTTCGGTCACACAACATCACCACACTGCAGGCCAGCGGAGCCAAACCGGCTGACTAATGTGAAATGAGAATGTGGGCGGTGATCTGTGTGAAACCTGCGGCGGATGCTGCAGATGCAAAGTGTCTCAAACAATCCAGACAGAAAACTTTCTCAGGCCATGACCTCAGGCGGTCGTCCTTACGGCGATTATGAAAATGAAGGGTCACAGGTTGTTTTTTTTCCGATGGAGGGGGTGTTGTTGGAGGCGGTGGGGGGAGTTGGGGTTGAGGCTGGCTTATTGACATTTACTTTATTGCGCTGAGTAATCACACTGAATCATCTTGTGTAAGATGCACCACAGTGGCACCGTTACGCAACATGTGGGATGGAAAAGTCAGACTTGATAATCCAGGTGGAGCAATAACTGGTGCGGCCTCCTGTGTTCAAAATCCACCTTCCACGATGCAACGACAGCTTTAACCAGAAACATGACAGATTATACAATCTATACTTGCAGAAAAATGCAGGTAAAATGAATGTCGACAGCTTGGCTCTATGGGACAATCACTGATTCTCCTAATCACGAGCACACGGATATGAAATGAACCTGTCATCAGAATAAATGTACAGTAAACATAAATGTACACAGTTGTGTAAATTATGCTGGCAACAGTTTTAAAGTTAAACAAAAAAAACCTTTTTTCTAACAGACCATCTGCTCAGCTGTGATATGCTACGCTTTTGTAAACTGGTGCTACTCTCACCATCATGTGGAAAACACCAATACGGGCCTTTCTGCTTCAGCATCAGTCATCTGTAAGGTAGTAAGTGAGGTAGTTTGCTGTAAAGAATATTTATAAGGCCAATACTGGAAGAAGTATTCAGATACTTTAAGTAAAAGCGGTGACACAATCATGAATAAAAATAATAATTAAATAAATAAATAAATACAAATAAAAAAATACTCCATTACAGCCTGGCTGATACTGGATTTGTGAAAAAATTATAATTTAAAGATAGACATGAAAAAGTTAAAACATACGAAAAAGTACTCATGATGCAGGCAGATTGCTGTCCCCGTCAGTGTAACGTTATTAAATAGAATTCAAATATTCTTAGCGGTTCAATAGTCAATCATTTTAAAGCTCATTTGAACTACTTTACATTCTGATGGGTAGTTTAATCTCAAATGTACCGTATTTTATAAGATGATCACATGCTTTCTATGAAATTATTTGTCAAATAAAGAATTGACGAAAATCAGTCTGCCTCTACTTTGATTCATTTAAATCACTTCTCAAGCAAAATTGCTTACATGTGGGGATTTGTTACTTTTCTTGATCTTATTTGGGAGTAAACTGGATATTTGTATGTTTTGAAGTGTCGCCGGGACAAATCAAACACGTCACCTCCATCTCCATCTTGTTCTTGCTGCCAGACCAGCCAGCACTAGTTGCATGTCCTTCCAGGTAGTAAACTGCATTGATCTGGTGCTGTGGAGTTAAATCAACTCAACAATAATACGACTTGAATGAAATCCAGAAGCTCTCAGTCCCAACGAATGAAGCTGGAAGCCATTACCCATTGACACACAGGGACCTGAGGCTACTTTCCAGGAATATGCACATCAGACTGCTGATCAAACAGAGAAAGATGGTCAGTTTACAGGGTGGTAAGAGCCAATGCCACTCATAAACAACTAAAAGAGGCAGACATATCTATCGCTCGAGGGAAATGTTTGGCAGAAATCTGTCTGAAGCCTCAGATCAGCGCGTTGGAGTGAAGCTGAATTATTTTAATAGGGGTGATTATCGCTTCCTGTGCTTTGATACAGGCCAGTCTGGAGTGCAGAGGATAGCACACTGGGGCTTTGCAGGAAGTCACTGTGGAGGGAGGGACACGGATAAAAATGGAAAGCATTAAAATATACTATGCATCATCTTATTTGACTCTCCATTGTTATGGTCAACGACAAAGTGTCTCCACCCACAGTGAATGTAGCCGGAGGACAGTGGTGGTGGGTAGTGGCTTCTTCAGAGGACTACATCCTAGTTGCCTAGCTGCCATTTTCCCTGCATCAAGGACCAAACTAGTCTCTACACAAGCCGAGTTTCAGAAAGTGATCAATGAATGAAGGCCGTCACGAAAGAGAGCTTTGTCAGAGCCAGGGTAATGTTGAATGCAGAGTTCATTGTTCATTCATTCATTTCAAGAATGTTCCTCTTTGATGGCGAAAATAATTCTTAAGACGTGACTTTAGTCGTCAATAAGTGGCTTGAATGTATCAGCTAAGCTTTGTGTGGTCGGCTAACAGAGGACACCTACGGCCCTTTAAACTCAGAAAAAGATGCTCTGGGAAAAAAGGAAGGAAGAGAGAAAGAATGAAGGTGGAAAGTATCATTTTTGGCCATGACATTTAAAACAAATAAAAATAAAAAGGAGAGCCTGCAGCTTCATCCGAGCACCACTCACCCCAAACGCAATGCGGTGCGCCCTCTGGCACGAAGGTAGAAGTGTGAAGCGCAGAGGAACAGCTTTTATCCTCAGGCCATCAGACTGATCAACAAATACAAGCCACTGCAATAACCGTCCTCACCATACAGGAAGCACTCGTTTCCCATTGTTAAATATCGATATGAGCCAAAATTATTTTGACTGAATCAATATTTCAACAAAGGATTACATAGCGATGGGGGTCACTCGCAAAGAAGAGCCCACGGTTCCCCTCAGCTCTACAGAGTGTTTTAGAACGGTGACGGAGAGCTTTACAAGCAGATTGGCCATCATGTAACTCAAGCACATTAAATACCGTTTCTTAACCGCTGTCTTTTACATTTTTTTATTGTGACGGCCACTGACAAAGATGTCAGAGCCTCAGCAATCCTCATGTTATCTTGCAAAAGAAACAATCTCGGAAAGAGACTCTGTGCATCCTTATTAATCAGTTGGCTCGAGTCGGGTGGTAAAAGGCATCTCAGACAAACGTCTACATCCTCACTGGGAGTGGGGTTAGGTTTAGGGTTAGGCCCCTTCTGCTGCACGGTCACAACACTTGCCAACTGGGATCTCTCAAGGTGCTTGTGGTCAGGTTACTTAAGTTGCTCCCACAAAGCATCAGCAGCTTAAGGCTCTGAAATTAGCCACGAGGCAAAGTGGCAATGAGGTAGGTGGACTGGCTTCAGTGGCGAAGAACTCATTAAGCCGCAGTAGTTAATGCAAGAAAACAAGCGCAGGAAGTGTGGCCAAAGCACGATGCGCTTACTCCCCGAACGACTATCAATATCTGTCAGTCATAAGGGTCACAGTCCGGCCTCCAGCTGGGGTGGAAATAAAACGTTTGTGCAGCAGGGGTGGATAATGTAAACTTGACCGAAGTAAAAGTAGCAAGAGCACAATGTAAACAATACTCTGTTACAGGTCACAGTCTCGCCTTCAAAATAAAAAAGGTACAACTACAGAAGTATTAACAGCAAAATGTGCATCAATGAAACTTACAGTGTCACTAAAATCACTAAAATGTACTTAAATGCAGCAAAAGGGCCCATGTCAGTTTTGTGTTGTTTAATGTTGTATTCTTATGACTGTTGTTATTGTTGTAGCTGGTGGAGGTATAGCTGGTTTCAACTTATCGAAACCAGCTATCTCCAACAATGTATCATATTTCATAAAATATACTACTCAAATATGAATCTGCTTGTTAACTCCTCTGTGTAATGTTGTCGGGTAAAAGTATAAAGTACCTCAAAGTTGTCCTTAAGTATAGTACTTGAGTAAATGTACTTCCACTGCTGGTGTGTTGGGAGCAATGAATGTGAAAGCTGTAGAGAGATGATCCCTCTTGGACGCTCACAGCGAAACCTGATGAGGAAGCTACAGTTGAAAAGGGGGAGCAGCAGGAGGAAGAGGAGGAGGAGGATATTCTATGTCTCTTCCTCTGACCAGCACTCCTTCCTTGTCCATGTTTAATCCTCAAAGCAAAGCTGCCGGGCTTCTCTGCCCCAGGAGGCCTGTTGTGAACCCTGCTGTGTGACAAGAGGCACTCTTGACTAAGACACACAGGAACTAGGAAATGGGACTTTCAGGGCGAGGAGGCTGTGCACGATATGTGCGCCGGGGTCGTGGGCGAGGGATGAGTGTTCCTCCAACCTGGCCATTGTGCGGACAGTAAATCACGATGATTCACTGCTGTTATTCAAAGGCGCTTCACACATACATGAAAGCCTTGGGGAAATCAGAACGGCCTCCGGGTAGGAATGTCTGCCTGTTTAGTGCAGCAGATGAAGTGTCGAGTGCGCTTTATGAATCACCAATCTGGAAGAGATTTTTATGATGCTGCTTCTGGTCTCTTTGTCATGCCGAACAGCACAAAATGAGATGAGGACAACGATTAATAAGTTTACACAAAATGATGCACACTATATTACAACAGAGCTAACTAGGGGCTACATTTCTTTCTTTTTTTGCTCAGCTCGACACCACCAGTCCAAATTAAAGAAACATACTTCCCCAGAGAGACCAACTACATCCTCCACACGGCCCTTCCCCTGAATTTCCAACAATACAAACATCACCTCATTAACTTCCTCTCATTTGAGGGAGGATGTCTTTAAGGGGGCAAGGACCCAGCAGGGGGAAATGAGAGATATACTGTGTGATGTCACAAGATTGACTGCCTGAGACCTCTAGCAGTTTGGGGTCTTCCATTCGGGGGTCTCTCTCGTCAGCGGAATAACTTACTCGAAGAAGAAAAGACAAGCAGAACTAACATCGGCCCAAAAATAAACTCTGGAATTTTGTCTGCTCGGGAGGTCCAAGGGCAAGAGAATAACTTCAACCAAAGTGGTCCCTCAACGAATGGAAGCGAGCAGTTCCCATAAGAGTGTTGACAGTACGAATGAGTATTTGTCTGTTAAAGCCAGACACAAGGCAGTCCGTTTGAAGGAGCACCAAGCCACCACAGACGGTGCCTCACATTTGGGAGTTCATTTCAGTACTTCGAGTGGATGCAAATGCTCCCTGCTAGTTGTGTATCAAAACGACCCCAACATAAATGGCTGCCTGCTCTTGTGAGGCCACATGCTTCAGCTCTGATCTGATCTGCGGGCAGAGAAGAATAGGAAAAACACACGCTGCAGTGGTTTCTTGAATGAACTGTGACATAACGAAGGGGGCATCGCGCGCGTGTCTGACTTCACACATTAGCATCGTTTCCGCACCCTGAACTATTAACTGAGGCTGCAATATGGAATTTTTAAAAACAATATTAACGGCTGTAAGTTTCTCTCTGTGTGTGTGTGTGTGTGTGTGTGTGTGTGTGTCTCCGGTAATTCAACAGCTGTCAGTCCGCCTGTTCGATTCCGTTAAATCGGTGCAATGTGTCATCGTCGTCTCGCTCGTTCGCACAACTGGATACAAAGTTTCTGTTATCTCGTTGTACTCACGTCCCGAGGACTTCCTTGAAGTCAAATATGTTCTTGATATCATCGACGTGCTTTTTCCAAGACCCATCGCTGGACTCGCCGTTTTCTTTCGCCATTTCGCACCAGGCGGGGTGGGGAGAGGAGACGAGGCAGGAGAGAAGAGGAGACGCGCGGCTGGAGGATCACAACAGTCGTCTCACCCCAGACACGGCAACAACAACAAAAAGAAGAACAACAACAAAAAGAGAGAAAGAAAAGTAGTGCACTTCTGTATTTCGCCAAAGGGTTTCCTGGCTATTTGTCAGACTGCCTTGCTTCTCCTCAGCAGGCAAGCCCAAGGAGGAGGTATGTCCTAGCCCGAGAGGTTATTTGACTAATCTGTTTGACGTAACGGATCCCGACTCAGAGCTTCCCCACTGTTCAGATCAATGTGACGGGGAAACCAGGCTCTCCTCCTGCCTCCTCCTGCCTCCTGCCTCCTCCTCCTCCTCCTCCTCCTGCGGGCGGGTTTCAGTCAGTGTCAAGGAGGCGGCGATGCGGTGAGCTGAGGTCGGGCTACCTGCAGGAGGAGGTGACACTTGTCAGTCCGCATCCGAGCTGCTGTGTGGTCGTTATAGCGGAGGAGTGGGAGGCTGCTGCTCCTGTCTGCTTGCCTGTCTGTCTGCCTGCCTGTCTGCCTGCCTGCCTGACTGTCTGACTGCCTGTCTGTCTGCCCGCGTGCACAGTGAACGGTTTAAGTGTTCGCATTGCACCAAACCACCATCACCGGCCCGATGGAAACTCCGCCGGAGCGATCGGAGTCGGTGTTTTCCGGCGAGAACACGTTTAATTGAAGCGTCTCGGGCTCGCGCGTGGTAACGTTGCACAAGCAGTTGCTTTCATTTAAAGATGAGTTGCAATGCAGGGGCGTAGGTAGGAGTATTGACGGGGGGGGGGGGGGGGGGTATTGGTTCCCCTAAACTTTCCTCCATGCTGGGTCTGTTTTGGAGACTTGAAGATGTCCAATTGCTTAAAAAAAAAATGTGTGGAATATAAAGATGATGTCTCTAGTTTTGCTGCATCTGTTTTTATTATTTATTTTACGGATTGTCAGTTGTGAGTCAGACAATAGAGCTGAACTGCAGTAGGGGATGATGACAATACGCTTTTCAGCAGCCTTCAAAGAATATACAGAGAAACGATCAGTGGTGTTCAAGACCCCTTTGGATTTATTTATATTAGTTTGTAAATATAAATAAATGTGTATGTATCGGGCATAGTATGCTATCTTTATTTTAATAATAAAGCACTTTGGCTGCTCGTTTTGATAAGTGACCACATGAAACTACAATTACACAGAAAAATAGGACTTCCCAAAAAACCGTCATCTCATGAGGTTGTTGTTGTCCACGTGTTCATGACGTCAGAGCAAGTCGGACACACATCTAACCAGCATGCATTGCGCTGCGATGGCCGGTGATTGCTCATCTCGAGCAAGCCTCATGATATAAGAGCACAAATCTAAATCAGTCGAGACCTGAAATGTACAACTTATGTTTGCCAACTTTACTTTGTCTTATCCTCTAGTGTCCTTGATGGGAACTCTTAAGAGTATTTAGTCAAAGTGATTCACAGTGGAGCTCTTTGAGAGTGACATCATAATGTCAATCATAAAACAAACTATCAATATAATCAATTACTTCTTACATCGAGTCAAATTTAACAGGTTCGCATGAAATGAGAAGAAAAGAAACATGAAAATATATTTATTTTAAAATATTTCCATTCGAAATGCATCTTATTTGGTTTATTTACATTAGCTTTTTAATGCTTTATTTCAAGTCCTCAGTTTAAACCATAAGGATGATGATAAAGTACTTCTTAGCCCAAATGTGTACCATGAAATGTCCAAATACAAAATACTCTTTTTAGTTTCTTCAGTAATCCAGTTCAAGTACTCCTGTTCTTACATACACAGTTCAAGGACATTTGTAACATACTACTGTTATTTTCTGTTCAGAACAATAAAATAGACAGACAACTTGTGCAGAGTGACTGAAGAGCCGTAAACAAACAACAGGACGAACCCTGACATCAACTCTGGAGATCCTGAAATTCAGCTCACAACTGTTCAGAATCGGGATGCACCGATCTGACTTTTTCAGTCTGGGCTTTGACCTCGGGCCGATACAGAGTACCGCTCCGATACCAGCGCTTCACTGTGTGGAAGAGACTGGGATCATTCAAATGATACCGTCAGGATCAGAATCAGGGCCCCGCTGGTTGTTCAACGTACACACAGAAACCAACAATGAGTTAGTCCGTCTCTCGACACTTTCTGACTTCCCGTCTGTGGCTCTCGGCTCCAAAACCCATTGGTGACGGCTGAGGATCTTTAAAAACTCAAGATGTAGCTTCTGGTTTTAAACGGAGAATCTTGTTCTTGAAACGCGGAGCTTGTACCGTTTTGACACGGGCAAGATACGACCCCAAGTGCTACAAATACGCCGGTCAACTCACATTGTAAATATGGTCTACGGCCTCCATTTACATCCGAACCACATTAGCTGTTGTCCCTTTCAATACAATAGTGTCTCGTCACTGAACACAAAGAATACAGGCATGAATACGAGCAAGGAGGGGGAACCTTTTTTTTTTTTTTTTTTTTTTAAGAAATAAGCAGACAAGAATTCAGCTTTTTCCTTCAAACCATGAACAACAATTAAAAACCTGTGTTTGACTAAGAGTTAAAAAATCATCAAACACTACTCTCTTTAACACTTCCTTTGATTTGTTCATTATATAAACCAATTTATTTCTGAAACCAAACATCGTTTAAGAAGGTCCCATGTATCTGCAGTGCACACATATTGACGATGGTTTGAAGGAACACGGCAGATACCAGGATGTAGGGTTGTGCCGATGCCGGTGTACTGGTTATTTTGGTTCCCAGTCTGGTTGAGTCTTAGGAGAAGGTAGCGGTGAGGATGGCCTCTTGCTGCTGCTGATGGAGGATCCCGATGCCGACGGCAGGGGCGGGCAGAGCAGGTCGGCTCACTAACTGGAGCTGAGAAAGACGGAGGAGACTCGTATGTGTAACATCAACAATTCATTTTACAACCATTAGGTTTCATATCGTAAATTATTTGAAAAACTGCTCACCTTGCAGGCCAGCTGCTTCTCAAACCTGGGAGCTACAAAAGACCAGGGACCCATGTTCTGTGGCTCCTCCTGACTCCAAACAAAATCTGTGAGGGATAAAAAAATAAAAATAAAAAAGGACTTACATTGACAGTTAAAGAGGACGCAAACATGTGACCTTTTCATGTCGTCTAGGGAGTTCTTCACACTGAAACTGGTTTCGCTTCAGGGAGGGGAGAACAATAAAATAGCGAGCCGAAGTGAAACCTGAACTTTCGCGGTTTTGTTCAAGAAAGAAAACCTCACACAGAATCATAATGACATCTGTAATAGTGCAAATAACTAAAACTCCAGCCTTGAAATCAGACTCCATTTGTCACAAGGATCATACATTTAAAAAAAGAGGCTGAAAGGATTCAGATGATTAATTCATTGATTTCTTGTTTCAAAGAAAAACAATCAGCAAAAATGTTGATTACAATGTCGCTCAGGTGATGGAGCGGGTTGGTGGTTTGATCCCCGGCTCCTCCCGTCTGCCTATCGAAGTGTCCTTAAGCGAGACCCTGACCCCTAAGTGGCTCCTCGGGTGCTTTAAAGAAGCCCACTGCTCCTCAATGTTACGGATGGGTTCGCAGGGGTCGAATGTCATTCATGTATGTGACGATGAACATAAAGTTAAAGCTTGATTAATCGTTCCATCTTCTCATCTGGGAATATTGTAGGTTCTCAGAGTAGAAAACAAATCAAATTGACTATTAGTTGTTAAGCAGCTGGTTTGATTATGTAATATGTCACCTGCAGAGTTATTCAGCATCTTTGCAATTTGTCTTTCAAACCCCAGAGGAAAAAAAGTTTGTAATCGGGTCAAATTCAATCTAACTTCCGGTTCTCACGCAACTACATGTCAACAGAGGCAGCTAAAACATTCATGCATTCAATGGTTATTTCCCACATCACCTACTGTTTAACAACCTGGTCACATGCTAGTGCCACAACTCTTAAACCATTATAGTCATTATATAAGCGTACGCTCAAAACTCTTGATACAAAAAAAAAAGTTTTCTCTCATCACTGTCCTATACTAAAAAAAAAATATATATAACTTGCTTAGTTGGGATAACATGATTAAATATGTGCCTGTCTGTCTCATGTACAAAATGATACATGGCTTGGCCTCTCCTCCTCTCAAACAATTTGTCACCACACAAACTGGATATCGGCTCACAAGAGGTGCAGCAAGAGGGGATTGTATTGTCCCTCTCAGGAAAAGTGCTTCTAGTCATGCTGCTTTCTCCGTACAGGCAGCACTGGAACTCCATTCAAGGATCAATCACAGATCTACAATCATTCAATTCTTTTAAAGCTGAGACAAAGAAATGGTTCATTAGTACCCAGCTCTGTCAGCACTAGACTGTAACTGCTCCTACTCGTCCTCAATCAGTTTGTCTGTCAGTTGTTGACTGTCTGTTTTTAGGTCTGTATGTCTTGACTTTGCTGGTCGACCATTCACTCCACCTGCATGTATGTCTTTTGTTGTTGTTTACCTGTCTGTGGTTATATATTTAATTTACTTTTATGTTTTGGGTCTCTGACATGGATGTTTTCATTCTGTCCATTTTAACATAGTTCTCCATTATTTTATTTTGCTTGTTTGTACATTGTATATGTAATCTTATGTTTTTAGGTTTGTTTCATAACATCTGCCTCTTGGGACTACAGATGAAAAATAGCTTCTTGGCTAACTCTGGCACATTTACAGAAATGTTTATATTAATGTGCACTGTCCGTAATCAAATTAAAAAAAATTCAGATGACTGAAGCAGCTGCGTGGGACCTTTTTAGACGACGCACGGTTTAAAGATGAAGTGGGTAATATAAAGAACAAATGAAAGAAAGTGTTAGGAGTAATGTTTGATCATTTTTAACTTGTTTATTCACAAATCGGTTTTCTATTATTATTTTTAGGGAGTGAGCCATCAATAATAAACCCACAATCACATTTACATTTTTCAGACTGTTGGGAGAATCCCTCAGAAGTTTCAGGATTTTATCTCTGAGAAAACTACACCGTCTCCCTCTGATGTGCCGTCATTGCGTTGCAGTTGGTTTGAAGAGCAAAAGCAATCTTCAGTAAAAACTTTTTACAAACCACAAAATGCAAAGATTTATGAGTAAAGAGAAGGATGATGAAACTGATAGTTCCTCTTGCTCGGAAGGTCTTGTCTAACAAGATGAAGGGGTTCCCAGTCAGAGTCGGGATCGACACTCATTCAGCTACAGAGGGAGGACAAAATAACAGACACAATAGCCCTGCAGGGAATACCAGTCTGGTGAAGCTCTACTTACGATGTTGTGTTTGACAGATGCACATTGATGCACCGGAATTTATGGTTTCTTTGCGTGTCACCTAATGTTTTCTTGAGGATTCAGTAATAAAAGTGAAGACTGTCAGACATCTATTGAAGTTGCCTCACGCTGCCGAATGCCTTTCAGCTGCTTTTCTAATTGTTTTTCTGCCCGACACATTTTAGATGGCTGTATCGAGTGACTCTTGTCCCGAGTGCATGGAAGAAAATCATATTCAAATCAATGATTAAACTCAAATTACTTTTTGTCAATAAAAAAGGTCATTTGGAATAACTTTTATTGAAGACATAAAAGTGTCACTTTGAAAATATAGGAAATGATTGAAGGATGCATATCTCAGCAAGACAAAGACATACAATGTTTGTATGTATTTTTGGTTGGGAGATTTCTTTTAAAAAATTAAATAAATTAAAGGGGATTAACACAAAATGTGTAGAACTTTGCCCCACATTCATATCTTGCATCTGCTTTTTATTACATTACAAATGCTGCCCTGCAACATACTTATTCTGGTGTCCATTAGTTTCTTCATTCATTTAAAATGATCTATTTTCATTAGCATTGAGCTTTAAATGTTGTTTTAAGCTTGAGGTAAAGAACTACATATTGATTTTGTGTATGAAAAGTACTCTATGGATAAACTTGCGTTGACTGCAGGATTACATCATGTAGCAAACGGGAAATTGCTCAGAAAATCATGACGCATGTCAGAAAAGAGGAACAGTGGAAACAAAAAGAGAACACAGATTATATTACACCCTCCGGGGAAAGAAGAACTACCATCAAGCTTAACATACAAAGTAAACACATAGTGGTAGCGAGCCCTGGTTTTCCTGCAATACAGCATTCTGCAATGACTGCACCTTCTAAAGACGGTATGGCGGCTACCTGTGAAGCTGGAGGTCCCACACATACCTTTGGCGTTGGGGTATTTTTTTAGCTCCTGCTGCAGAGCGTCCAGTGGGAACGGACACAGTTCCTCCACACGGAGCAGGGCCGTGTTCTGGTTGGCTGCCAACGTCTCCCTCTGTTTCAGCAGAGCATAATAATGCTTCCCCGAGCACAGCACCACCTTCTGGACACTGCGTGGAATAACAAAAACATGCACTCATACTTTTGAAGCGTCTTACACGTTCTAGCAGGTTATATTTTAAAAAGGGCCATTTAAAATAACCAATGAAAAAACTCTGAAGCCCCGCTATTTGAATGAATTATTCCTTTGAATATATTTCACCACATTGAGGACACACTATATATACACACAATCATCAATTGTTGTGACTTCGGTACCTTTCTGCTGAGACTGAAGGATCACCCAACACCGGCCTGAAAGATGTTCCTGGTGCCAGGTCAGTCAGACTGGACGCTGCCCCCTGAGAAAACAACACACGCCATTGAGCCACTTGCTTGGACATACAGTATATTTGAAGAGGAGTTAATAATATGATATCTGGTGGTGCTTACAGAAAATCTGAGCAGTGTCTTGGGTCCAACCACGATGAGAGGTTTGCGGAAGTTCCGGATCATCTGCCTCCTCAGCAGGTGGAAGTACTGAGCAGACGTTGTGGGGTTGACCACCGCCATGTTCACACAGTCACTGTCCACGCCCTCTTCTTTACTGTCACACATCTAGGGGACCAAACTGGACGCGTTAGCAATCCTTTACAATTCAGGTAATGTGTAACACAACACATAACTAACTAGAAAGCTGCTGGTAGACACACATTCAGTTCAGAAACATCCAAACTTAATCTGGAAATCAGTTAACAAATAACAAGATAGAGCGAGATTTGAAAATAAAATGGTTCTGAAACGCAGAGGTGTCAGCAAACTGGGAATGACGGACTGGGGGAAAAAATACACACTATTTGTATTTTTCTTCGCATGAAACTACCATCTGCCATTTTATTTAAGGGTCTGAATTCTGGAAGAGTTATTATAACTTTGCCAGATAGAGATATACATATACTGTTCTGCATGTACGGTAAACATGTATGGAAGTTGTTCTCTGGAAAAAAAAAAGATATTCAGAAAATGTTGAATTTCTGCCTCACGGTTGAATGCCTCCGCCAACCGTTCAGATGTGTTTTATGATGTAACATCGACCCTTTGATCTAGAACATTTAATCAGTTCACATTTGGCCTATTGTGCAAGTGGACGTTTTTATTTGGAACAAATTCCTTCAAGGCCTTCCTGCACTATCGCGTTCACAAGATTAGACTTCACGGAACAGACAACCATTTAACACACGATGCCTATGGCGCGGCTGTCGCCGGTGAAGAGGCATTACACTGTGAAGGCTGCACTGCTGAGAGTTCAATTGTGTGCGCACTTGCTGAAGAGATATCATATGTAAATGATATCCTCTGTCATGCATTGCCTTTGTTTGGTACAGAAGTGAGCTGATATCGACTGCCATTTCTGTAGCACAACACTTTGTATTGAAAATCTAATAGGAGGACAGAAAAGATAAGCTGTGAACTGGCTGAGGTAAAACATTTAACCTTTTTGGGGTACATCATTCATTTAACAACCGGTTAATTTGCAGGACTTCAACAAGTAGTTATACAACATTGAGATGAGAAAGAGTCACAAGATCTGACAGTTGATAAGCAACACATGGTTGTGTGAACGATAGCGTGTGTTGTCTACAAAACACTTTATCCAGTAAATCTGGATTTAATGAACTTGAATGACTCAAAATATGAAAAGAAACTGCTAACTTGGGTTTGACTTGGATTACATTTCAGTCCCACAGACCTGAAGGAAGCGCTCCATACGGCAGGATGAGTGTTCAGGTCCGGCTCCGTCGTAGCCGTGAGGCAGCAGGATCACCATCCCGCACTGCAGCAGCCACTTGGCCTCACCTGCGGACGACGCAGCAGTTTCACATCTGATGCGTGAAGATTTTCCCCAACGTATAAGATGAGTCATTGCGAATGTAATGAGAAAGTAGGCAAACATTTACCTCCAGTGAGGAAGGTATCAAAGATGATCTGCGCTCCGTTAAAGAAATCCCCAAACTGAGCCTCCCAGATGGGAAGGAGCTTTGGCTGTGCGATACTCATCCCATATTCAAATCCAAGCACCGCCTCCTCAGACAGCGGGCTGTTGCACACCTAAACATCACAGGAATTAAGGTTACAAGTATGTCATGCATTAGAGAGATTGTGTTTTAACTGGTTTATCAGGGTTTTACCTCCAGGAAACCTGTCTGCTGAGGGCTGATGTGGTTCAGGGGGATGTACATGTCATTGGTGTCTTGACACACCACCATGGCGTGTCGCTGACTGAACGTGCCTCTTCCAACGTCCTGTCCGCTGATTCGGATATTGAAGCCTGTAACAACAATGATTTAATAATCTGCAGATCCATTTCAGTAGCAACACAATGAGACGATTCATGCGTTTGATCGGGTGCATTTTCTGCTGAACACTGACCTTGGGACAGGAGGGAGCCGAAAGCCAAGGCCTCAGCTGTGGACCAGTCCAGTTTGGTGCCTCCTTCCAACTTTTGCAACCGAGCCTGAGTTCACAAAGAAAAGAAAACAAATCAGCATCTAGCTGCTTCCAGGTCGACAAAAGAGAGTCCCATAGAAACTACAGAGGCGATGGCCGCACCTGAACATGGGTCTTTCTAAGGTGGCTGTGCAGCTGGATTTGCTCAGGGATGTCCACAGATTTCCCTCCTACAAACTGCAGCAGGGGAACGGGGACGCCCGTGTCCCAGGTGGTAACTCGGGCCTGGGGCTCGACTAGATCCCCCCAGCGGCCCTGCAGGTTGGTGAGTGGAGGGATGTACAGGGTCATGTTGGCCAGCTTGTCGTTGAGCATGCCGGAGTGTTTGGACTTGATGTCGTCACGCTCGACTTCGGTCATCAGACCCTCAGAGATCAGCTGGTAAGAGTAGGCGTCAGGGACGCTCTTACGGGATCTGAGGGGATGCCACAATGTGACAATGTCTGTTTCATTAACCGGTATTTGTTCAAGAAGACCACATACAATCTGCAATATATCTTATACAAATTATTTAAAAGAGTGCTTCAGGGGGTACTGCATTTTCTAAACAATCTTCGTTTTGATTATCTCTCTGGTCTACCAGCTAGGTCTTGGACATTGGAACATTATATTACTTTTAAATGCGACTGTGAAAATATTTTATTTACATTGTTCAGATTAAACAAGTTCATGGATACTTTCTTATTTTTTTTAACACTGAAATTACAAATAACTGAACAACTGAAGGTCAACCGCTGCCTCGATTGGCGAGTTTGTTGCGATACAAAGTAAACTGAGTCAATTTAACTGACCGAATGATCTTGTACATGGACGGGTTGGTGAAGAAAGGCTCGTCCAGCTCATTGTGGCCCCACTGACGGTAGCAGATCAGGTCCAGGATGACGTCTTTCCTGAAACGCTGCTGGTACTCCACAGCCAGCCGAGTGGCCCGCAGCACCTCTTCTGCATTGTCGCCGTTCACGTGGATCACAGCACAGTTCACCATCTTACCTGTGGTACAGATGTGAGCATTAGTTCCTGATTATAACAGGATACATACATGACCTGGGTCAAGGAATATATGTTTTTAAACAAATCTCCTCCCACACTTTGGCAATTCAAATAGGTTTACATTTTCAAATACTTAAAAAATGGCACACAAGAACATTTGCAAATACAGATCGACAGAGGTGTCCATGCTTGATGAGAAAGTAGCAAATATTGAATTATTTTGATATGTTCCACTGACCGACATCACTGCAGTACAATGAGGACCTCGCCCTCTCGGATGGAGTGGTGTAACCCACTTGGTTGTTCACGATGAGGTGAATGCTCCCACCGACTCTGTAGTGAGGGAGGTTTGAAAGGGTCAAAGTTTCAGGAACGATCCCTTGGCCGGGGAAAGCACCATCACCGTGGACCTGTGGAGACGAGAACAGAGGTCGATTTCATGTTGGGTGGATCAATACGTTTTGCTGGTGCCTCGTCCACAGCATTACATTGCTTTTCCCCCGTGCCGGTACTCCTGTCCCTTTCTCCAGGCTGTGGATAGGTTGCTCATACAGCCCCACTTCAAAACATCCAAACTCCCCCTTTGATTTCAGACTATAGTTGTATGTATAATATAACCACATCTCCCTCATTGGATTCTGCCTGAAAACCTGTGCTACACATCATAATCCTGTCTCTCCACATGTTTCTAGTCAGTCTCTCCACCATCACTTTCAAACAAAGGCACTAAGTAATACGTTGCTCCTCCTCTTCTTGGCCGCATGTGTGTATTAGCTGTTGTGTACCTGCAGGCATACGACGTGGTCTCCCGGCTGGGCGTCCTCTTCTGGTGAATAGTCTCCTTCTTGCCTGAGCTGCTGCCTGGCTCTGGTTTTGCCCTGAGCCACGGGGTTGATCGCCTCGAGGTGAGAAGGGTTGGGCAGCATGGTCACATGAATGGGTTTTGCAGCTCCGAAATCCAACTCCAATGAGGCGGTGAGGTGGGAGAGGACGTCGCCGATGGCAGGCGACGTCTCGGGGAACTCGCTGAGGCCACGCATCTTACGGAACATGAGCTGAAGAGAGAAAAACATGCGTTTGTTTGATGTTACCATCAATTTTGTTTACCCATAAGCAGCAGGCTGTGGCTTTCTGTTTACTTGTGCTGCTGATTACGATTGTGTAAAATACACAATCTAATCTTGCCAGGTCACGGATTATTTGAAAGTGTGCATGTCTCAATTAATGCATCCGTCTAGGCTGATTAACCTCTGGTGGGAATTTCATCAAGCCTGTCAGGAGGTTGAGTCTGCCTCGATGAGGCATGCCGATGATAATGTCAGTGACTCCGCTGTGGGCCAACTGGTGAAAAAGCTCATGGAAGAATCCCATCATGCTCTCTGCTCCTTCTCCTCCATAACGTTTCACAGTAGAAAACTTGGTGGCCAGAAAGTGGTCAAATTCCTGCAGGTGGTGAGAGAAAAGTAAAGAAACAGATGGATCAAATAATACAGTACTTTTTCCCCTGCATCCTCTTCCTTCTTCATGGGCCTACCTGAGACTCCAGCATGATCTTAGCCAGCTGCCTCCTCTCCTCTGGGGAGAAACTCTTCTTCTTGAGCTCCTCAAAGCGGTCAGCGACCCACTCCCTCTCCTCCAGGCTGCTCAGCTGGCTGGTCTCCACTGACATGTGGCCACAGTAGGCTCCCTCCAGGTAGGCCTGAACCTCTTCCACCGAAGCCTCCGCTTTGCCAAAGTGTTGTAGACCTGCAGAAGCACATTGAATGAGCGGCGATAACACAGACAGGTGAGTTTCTGACAGAGAGTATTGTTTTGGTGTTGGTTGTCTCCATCCTTCGGTTTATAAATGTAAGAAAAATAAGTAATCAGTTATTTGCCAGGTTAATTTCACGTGGCAGGCCTACGCATTATACAATTAACCGTGGTGGATTGTAACTAGGTCCAAGTGCAATTTGTTTATACTTGTACTGCAATGCTTTCATTTTATGTTAGTTCAAAGTGTTTACTCCATTGTAGTTTTTCTTCAGTAGATGTATTTAAATAGGTGTAGTTACAAGTTACTTTCATATTTATTATTTTTAAATGATAAAATATGAAACATTGTAATAAACGGCTCAATCTTCTAAAAAAAAAAGTCAAACTAGTTACACCTTCACAGGCTAAAAGAGTGTAATGCTACTTAATACAGGACAGCATCAGAAATAAACAAAAACATGAAACATCATACAAATAAGAAAACACGTGAAGGGGTATGAGAATATGGGATGAGTAGACTTGTGTGTGTTTTCTGTAGGTCTGCACCACAGAGTGTACATTATCTAAACACAACAGCTGTCCGCTGTCTCGCACCTGAGGTGTTGAGTCGTCCAGTGATGGTGCCAGTCAGCATGTCTATCTCCGGGACGCTGTCAGCAACAGGCTGGAGAGGCAGTAAGGGGTTAATCTTGGCCGCCTTGTGCCCATGTGCTCTGTACGCCTCCACCAGACGGGCGAGAGCATGATCTGCGAAACAACAGGCCGGTTGTCAGGATGAGCTGCCCCCGAAAACACACTTCAATGTCGGCTACTGGGTGTACAGTGTGCTGGCAACGTCGAAACTAACGATGTCCTCTTACTTAACAATGAGCACGTGGCAGTTTAAAATGGGAATGAGGTCGTTTTACACAAGCGCAAACAAACTGGAATAAAAATGATGCTACATTGTTACAAGTAGTCGTTAAGCAGCGACTCCTGCTCGTGCATTGGTCCCTGTGTTGAGGTAAATTAACCCCATACTGACCTTGATTCAGCGCCGCGATGCAGTCGCTCTGTGACTTGCGGTTTCTCTCCGTCTGTTTGGGCCGATATCCGAAGACACCTTTCTCGGTGTGATAACAGCTGGCGACACTCGGCGGCAGTCGACTCAACGACTTTCTCAGGAAAAGTACAGCCGACATTGTTTTTTAAAGTTGTAATCGTATGCGAGGATACACCGACGGCTACAGGACGGCGGCCATACTGCAGGGAGAAGGAGCGTACGACGTAATGGGAGGAGACGCCGCACTGGACGCCTATTGGCTGAGGTCTTCATTTCACACTCACGAGAATATCTTTCCCTGTTTAGTTTTTTTGTTATTACTTTTGTCTCATATTCATTACAAGAACACCATATTTGTATTTGTAGAACACGATAATACGTGTTGGTCCGACGGTTCCTTTTGTTCGAGCTCGATATAAATCCGAGGTACCTGAAGTAGCCCCCGTTACGTAGCGCAACAAGTGTCAAGGAAGGAGAGCGATGCTGCGTTCATGTGCTCCTTGGAAATTCCAGAATTCCCATTTGAAAGTTGGGAAACCCGGATTTTACGTAATTTTGGGATGAAATGGACCGGTCTCTATTTTTCTATACATTGCTTTGTGTAGTTATTAATTGCACTAAAATGTACCGTACCTTTAAGTAGCATACATATTAATGTGAGTGAAATTATAAGGATCATATGCTATGTATGGCCTTCAGTCTCCAGATCTCAACCCAAGGTCTTCCAGTTTTCTTGATGAAATCAATCATTTGGTTTCTAATTTTCCATATTGCTCCAAACGCCCTGTTTCAACACAACATTCTGGTGATCTCTGAATAATTACTTACAAATGTGTGTTTAGATAATTGAGATCAGGGAAACGTCATCACAGTTCCATGTGGACATTTCAAGCTAAAGTTTTTAATATTATAAATATTTTTTCACATTCTGGCTAGCTTCCACTTCTGGGCCCATGTTGTTGGTCAAGTAGAACCATTTTCAGCTATCTTAAACATCAGGTTTGGGTATCAATAGCCCAAAAATAAAAACGCTTTTATGTTATGTTTTATATCAGTTCAAAAGAGGAAACTGTACAGTAAAAGAAGCAAAGATGAGTGTCTCCACCCACACCATCATCATCAGACATGACATAACTTGTCTTGCAAGGCAGCAAGACAAGTTGTGTCATGTTGGGAGGTGTGGCTCACTTTGACCCAACCAATACCTTTATTATAGTAGGTTATACTGGGAGTGCTATGCTGCTACAGCTATCACTGTGAAAAAACAAAACAAACAAATAATGAAGATTTTCTTGGTCCGCCATTTTTGAAGCTTTTCTATAGATTAAGGCTGCAACTAATAATTATTTGTATTGTCGATTAATCAGATGATCATTTGTTTGTCATTTCGTCTATAAAATGCCAGAAAATAGAGGAAAACCGGCTCTTGGTGACGCCTTCAAATTGCTTGTTTTGGCTGACCAACAGTCCAAAGTATGTGTGTGTATGTGTATGTATATATATATATATATATATATATATATATATATATATATATATATATATATATATATGGCAAATATTCACATTTGACAAGTTGGAACCAACAAATGTTTGGGATATTTACTTTCAGGGTTGCACCCAAGGATTATGTCCATTATTGATTATAATAGACCAAATATATATTTTCTATATAGCCTCAGCTATCATCACATTTGAAGGGCTGTAAACGGTGAAATAAACAATCAATTATCAAAAATTATCGGCAATTTCTGAGGACTATACTTGAGATTTAAAAGTATTAACTTGTCCACTAATCATTTCACTGCAGTTTGTTTAAACTTAAGGTGTTCACAACTTTACATTGACAGGATGTATTGTTTTCACACAAATGTCTTTGTAAACACCTAAGGGTGCAGCTTCACAGATGTTAAAGCGACCCCAATTAGCTGTCGAAAGGCGTTTTATAATTGAAAAACCCAAAATAATCACCTACAACACCCACTCAGAAATAAGCAAAGAGAAGCACAACGAAGAGAAACAAGTTAGCGAGACATGACACACTGGGGGAGGGAGGGGTGGTTTGTAAAATGTCTTTACAACACTGGACAAGCACAACACACAAAGACACACAGTCCATATTAGGGGAAATGGTTTAATTTGGAGACAGAGGCAAAGAAACACACCACACATGAACAAACATTGACCAAAAAAGAACACAGAGTCTTTCGGCTACGCACTCCGCTATGGGAAAAAACAGAAAACTCTACACAGGTAAAAAGCAAGGCTCAAACTAAACAGATATTTAACTCTTCAACTAAGACAATTAACCACACAAGTTGTCGAAATTCTGATGACCATTAAACTATGTGGACAGCACAAATACTAACATGAAACTTACCACGATTTAGAGGATCCCAACCCCCCCCCCCCCTCCCTCCCCCAGAAACTGAAGCTGATTAACGAAGTGAGGAACATGTAGAGATCCAAGCAAAATCAAAAAATCAGGCATCTTTTAGAGAGAAAACAAAACAAAAAAAAATTGCTTGACACCACCAAGAGGCCAAACTCAAGACCTGGTCAAGGCGAGGCCACATAGAGAGGCCAGACAATTCTTTTTTTTCCAATATAGATTTTTTTTCTTTAATTTCCAATATAAAAAGCTTCACTGGTACAAAATACATATGAACAACCAGTTGTAGAAATTGGAAAGCCTGTGTATGTTTTTTTTTTCTTTTCTTTTTCATATCCCACCCAGTTTCAAAAAAAAATTATATTGACTGAACAGAAAGAAACTACTGTATGTATAATACAGATCACATCAAGATGCACCCACTTTGGCTTTCATCAAGACAAGATAAAACATCTATTAAATTATTGGTGGAACGTGAACAAAGTCCTACCGATCAGACAAGAAAATAACACAGGAAAAGATTTTTTTTCTTCCTCTATTCTTTTGGATCAAGACAATATCTATAGAGATGCAAAGTTACCACACTTGTCAAAAAAATAGCACTTCAGAATATGAACACAACAGAACAAAGAAAGTGATTGTTAGAGCTTGAACGAGATTTGTGATGGAAGCCCCTGAAGTGAGTCAAGTTCCGGTTGTGGACTGTACATTGTGCTTTTTTTAATTCATTCACAGTAACACTTCACCATACACGACTTACCAACCACAGATCTGCAATCATTTCAGTGTTTGACACAGTTTTTAGCATTTAAACGATCTTGTTACCAAGGCAACCAAGTTGTCTTTTTCTTTTTAGTTTGAGTTTTTGCTTGTTTTTAACTTCATTGATTTCAAAACCAATTCCCTGACACATCTGGCCACCAATCGTTTGTATCGCAAAGTGTTACGGTACACATGTTCACACTCACTAAGAAAGAGGGTTACCTTCAAATGTATAGGGAAGTTTATTGTTTATCTACAGGTTCTTTTAACCAACTGTTCAAATTGAGTACATCACAACACACATTTACCAATAACTCAACACACAGCGTGGGGGGAGGAGAAGGGGAAACATGAGCAGGTGACAAGAGCTTTCATGACACTGGCATAAATAGACAAAGAAAGGCGAACTGCAGCAATCTCTAAACCAAGGCCTGATAAGGATGTGTAGGCAGTTTCTAGACGTATATATGGCACTTTGAATATTGTATTGCATTTGGATAGAAAAAACACTGTAAAAAGCACATGCCCATATTAAAAAGTGAAGTCAGTGGTACCTTGTAAATTTGGGGATTATATCACACTCAACATTCTGCAAAAGTGATTAGCTCCCACAATTGTAATTGACATTTCCTTACAAAACGACAACACTTTCCTCGAGCACTGATTCAAATTTGGTACCTCTTTATATATTTATTTTTTTTGGAATATTTATGTATTTTGAGGAACGAAAAAAGGAAAAAAGAAAAAAAAAAGGTCAAATGGTGATAATTGTGCATTTTGTGTCGTAATCCTGTGTGAGCGTCTAGTTTCACACACAAAAAAAGCCCCTGAGTTGACAACTCTTTAGCGCCCTCAGGTACGCAGTTTTAGGGAACCCTTCTTTTGGGGTGAAGTGGTTGTTATTTTACCAGGGTTGTCTCAACAACTCGTAGTACAATAGACAAAATACCACCCCGGTAAAAAAAAGTGTAAACTTTTGTGCTGAAAAAATGGAATGTATTTGTTAACCAACACAATTTGTGGTGGACTTAGTATTAATGTGCTTCGCATCGTGTACAACTGAAACACGGTACTAGAAGTCAATTAAAAGAACTATCAGCCAAGAACTAAAATAGAAAAGCAAGAAGATGTGTATGTCTATAAAAATGTGCAGAGACCGACAGGTCGTGTGTTGTGTCCAAGTGATCTCTACTTCAGGGGCTCCCACATTTGCAACCACAGAAAAGTGTTTTATGTCGCGGTGTGTGCATGTGTGTGTGGAAAGAAAGCTAGGTTATATTACAGGAAAAAAAAGTGTGAATTCAAAAACAGAGTTTGACACATGGGCACTTAACAACAAATTCTAACAAAAGACATTGTCTGGCATCTGTATGATTAACAGACATTGTAAATCATCTTTCAACATGAGGCATCCAAACTAAACCAAAGTGAAACATCCATTAATTAAATTAATTATTAATGACAAATTCACAGAATGTCAACAAGACGTACCGTGGAAGTTGAACACTAATTTTTTTCTTTAACGCAGGAAAAATAATTAAGTCCACATAGTGTGAGCCTTAAGAAGAAGAAAAAAAAAAGTTATTTTCCCCCCAGATGTTGAAATTACAATTGATGTAGAGGATTTTTTTTTTTTTTTTGACTTTGTTTTTAAATTTACTAGAAATGACCTCAAACGGTCATGCTGATCAAACTGATTTTTAGTCCTCTTTAAAAAATGTAATACACTGAAGACCCCCCCCCGACACAGATGACATTACAACATAATCTACAAAAAACCCAAAGTTTTGCCTGGGTTCTGTTAGTTAAACTTCTATAGATTCAATGGTATAAAATATAGGTAATCTAAGTGTGCATTTAAACCACAGATTGTCTATTTGTGAATCAGTTCTAAAAAAAGTTGACTCATGTAGGTAGCCATTTCTCTAAACAGAGCAAATGTACCTTTTATTGTGCCATCAATAGTTCAAAAAAAGAGAAGGTAAATACACTGGACATTTTTTTTAAATCAAAGAAAATATTTTTTTAAATAGCCTTGGTGTAAATCTTCACACTGCCCGCAAAATGTAGAGATCGTTACAGAGCACTGAGGAGTTTTACTGGTCAGACTCTCAAACGTGTTGGAAAGTGGTCTGTAGCATTTTATTTTTTAAGAAGCCAACATATTGCTAATGGCACCAAATAGCACAGCTGTGTGCCAATCCCTGTATTCAACTTTCAAGTGAACTTTACTGAGAGAGGTAAAAAGAAAAATCAAAGCTAAATTAAAAAATAAGAAATCCCACAGGTTTTTAAAACATTCGCAAACAAAAAAAGAAGTCTCTTAAATGAATTCAACGCAGGTAAGTTTTCACATTGATTTGCTTGACCTCTCTCCCACCTGTCACATTTCTATACAGAAAAAACAGAACAAAATGAATATACATGCAGAAAAATCAGGTTGAGCTAAGGTCAAGGGTCAGTGGGTGGCCAGGTATTGGTCAGGCGAGCTTAGAGAGACATCACAGACAATGGTGGGATGATGAGGCCAGGAGTTTGGCTTGGCTTTCAACATCATGAAGACATGCTAGGCTAATGATGAGCAAACAGGCATGGAGATTTGTTCTAAAAAAGGAACAAAAACACAAAAGGAAGAGCGAGAGAGAGGAGAGAGAGAGAGAGAGAGAGAGAGAGAGAGAGAGAGAGAGAGTAAGAGAGAGAGAAGACAAAGAGGAGAGAAGAGAAAGTTAGGGGCACAGCACAAGAATCGTTTAGCCATGAGGCACAAAAACCAACAAAAACAATGCCAATCACCACATACAGTAAGGACAGTACGGTAAACAACCCCCCTCCTCCCCCCCTCCCGACACACAAAAACAATACACAGATTTAA
Source organism: Cyclopterus lumpus (assembly GCF_009769545.1). Classification (NCBI taxonomy): domain Eukaryota; kingdom Metazoa; phylum Chordata; class Actinopteri; order Perciformes; family Cyclopteridae; genus Cyclopterus; species Cyclopterus lumpus. The sequence goes on along the minus strand of NC_046971.1, from coordinate 8,426,558 downwards.
GGAAGTGACACCACCATGGCAGAGACTCCAACATGCAAACTGTATACTTGGCACCCAAAGAGATCCATTGAGAGCCAGTCCCCCTGGTAGGAGACTTGTAGGATGAATGGAATGACTGGAAGAGGTTGTTAATGGAGCAAAGAGAGGTAGCCTAGCTCGACATGGCGTAGATAATGACAGAGCGAGTGGGGGGGCGGAAGAGGGAAAGACGGTAGTAAAGATTGAAGACTTTAGAGTGCAAAAGACTTTCACATTAAGAATGGAAAAAAGGAACGAGACAGACTACATGAAAAAAGCCAAACACAGGTTGAAGCTCTGTGCTCGGGGGTCTGCGTGGCCCGGCTTCAGCCCTTCAACACTACTGATCCTTAGTCAACCTGTCTAGCTTGACCTGAAGGCAATGAAATGGCATGGAAACACACCTGATGCTCTCCACTAATTACAGTGACACAAAATACCTCAAGCGAACACTGACTCCAGTGATAGTCATAAATAATCATATACATTAAAATATTTAAGCCGACTCAAATTACATGATAAAACCGCAGGAATGAAATACAGTAAAATGTGGAAAGATCATTGCAACCATTTATTTTAGGAATAGAGCGAGTCTCCCTCCTGTGGTGGGCTCCTTGCCCCCGTGCCCCACCGAGTCTCTGCTGTGGTGACCTTGGCTGGAGGGTGAACTTACCCTAGCAGTGTTAGCATTGGAGCTGGGGAGGGGGGGGAAGGCCCCGGGGCTAGGATCAGTAGGGTTTGCTGTCGTTCTTGGAGCGCTTCAGCTGAACCTTCAGCCTCTTCATGCCGATCTGGAAACCATTCATGGCCTGGATAGCAGCTTGCGCAGACACGGGATTATCGTAGCTGACGAACCCTGAGGACAAAAGCGTTGAGGACACATAGACATTCAAAGATAAATTGAACACCCTGTTTTAACTTGAACACGCCACTGTAACATTAACAAAAGGCTTTCAACCAAACTATTGTCTGTCAGATGATTCCAAATCTCTATTTGAATGGCACAGTGTACAAGGCAACAGACTTTTCTGATATTTTTTTGGTCTAGAGGACAGAATAATTGGATTTTCTCTGGGAAAAGAAAAGCCATTACAATTATTATTTAAGATTGGGGATGGAATAAATTACACTAGAAATAACTGAATTAATTTAATTCAATACTTAATACTAGTTTACTAGTTAATCTGCAGACACTAGCCGTTAATCAATACTGGTTCAGCTTTACTTAAATTGGAGGCCAGGTGGCACCATGACAACCGGATATCCACCAAACAAAGTAGCAGGTACATCAATTATAATAAAAAGGGCTTCAGAGACTAATGGTGTCAACACACTTACCAAAGCACTTGCTCAGATTGGTCTGTTTGTCAATGAAGACTTTGGCAGAGACCACATTTCCAAAAGGCATAAACATCTGCAGAAGATCCTGGTCACCAAACTCCTGGGGCAGGTGGTAGATGAACAGGTTGGCGCCCTCTGGCCCTACTCCATTTGGTAATCAAATCAAACACTCACGTTAGATAGGTAGGTATTAAGATGCACACACACAGACACAATTAGCCAATCGCCAAGTTAAACTTATTTACAAACCAGATGAGAAACCTTATTAAAACGATGGCAGCGATAATGCTCACCTTCCTTCTGACCTCCAGCAATGCTCTGCTGCAGCAGAGACTGGCCGTAGAGGGAGGGCAGGGCGGAGGCTGCGTACTGCTGCATCCCTGAGTAGGCCTGGGTCAGAGCATCCATGGAGCTAGCTGCTGACCCGTTGCCCATGGAGGCTCCCATGGAGGCTCCCATGGAGGCTCCCATGGAGGCTCCCAGGCCTCCATTCATGGACCCCATACCTGTTAGACAGAAACCAATGAATGGGATAGTCTTTTAGCACATTTTCTTGGTGAATTATGTTTGAGGAATCAAATGCATTGGCCACCAGGGGGCAGAAAAACAAATCTTTACTAAAAAGCATTTGGTTTGTCAAGTCACACCATCTGGTCACTTCAGTATGTATAAGTATAAGTTATATAATATAATGCAGTCCAGTACAACAGCTCTGCAATGAGATGTTAGCTCAATTATGATTTTATTACCATGGTTGTAGTTGGTGGTGGTGGTGGTGCTGTACTGCTTTTTATTGCAACATGTTTGTAACATTCTTCTCTCCCTCAATGTTTGAAAATTGGGGTGGGCAAAAACAAAATTAAAAACACCTCTCAGTATAATGAAGTCCAGTTCAACACCATTACAGACTAAAACCTCAACTATAAACAGATAGATCAATCAACACCTTTAAAAATGTAACATTATTATCCATAGAAAGGTCGAATTTATGGCTGAGCTGTTGTATTGGTATGCATTAGATTTTACAGTGTTTCCACTGCAGCAAACCAAAACTCCAAATGAGTGAGGTTTTAAAGTATTTCTGCTCTCTAGTGGTAAATCTGCCTTAATGCAGCATTGGTATTAGTGTGAAAATGTTGGCAACCATCTTCTTTTAGCGAGTAATCAAATCAAGCCAGGAGATTCCACTTACCACCGACACTGTTGGTGAGAGCGCTAAGGTTGAGGCCCATAGAGGTCCCAGTGAGACCCTGCAGGGTGCCCAGAGATGCCAAGGTGTTCATGGCAGCACCCGCGTTGGACGCTGAACCCACTGTTGAAAGACACAATAAAAACAAAAATGACATACGGGTGACTCCCTTATGTTCAAAACACCTCGTCACTCTAAAAGGTTGGCATCTTAGTTATGAGAGGATGGCACCGCACTGAGGGGCAGATTAAAAGCTGTCTGTCCTTAACGAAGAGGTCATCACTGCACCAGCAATATGCAAAACCCAGACAGATGGAGCCAATGTATATTTACACAGATTAAAAGGGAAACGGGGGCTCTCATTTATTTTATGGGAGTTAATCAGCCACAAATAACATTTTATGAGGAATGGCTGAGGGCCGTTAGGCAAACAGCGGATGAGGGAGGTTTGCAGAGCAGTTGGTTGGGAGTTTTTCCTGATCCGATGTGAGGTCCTGGGACAGGGATGTAGTATGTGTACAGATTGTAAAGCCCTATGGAGGCAAATTTGCAATTTGTGATTTTGGGCTATACAAAATAAACTGAATTGGTTGATATCGTCCCAGCAGCAGGAGGGCTAACTCTGAACAACATGCATGTTCATCTCAGTGGGTGAGGGATTTTTATTTACACTTAAGATTTAAATGTTGTGTGTGAAGATAAACTACATAGTGGAATTTAGCTAAAGGTCAAAAACTCATCCGTAAACAAGTACTCTGGCCTAACTAAAATAACCATCAACACAGAGTTTGACTCACACAGGGAGCTTAATGCTGTATATACAGTGCATGCACATACTACAGCTCATGTTAGTGTTTAATTACTTGGACTAGCCAGGGCTCCCAGGGCTGCGCTGTTTGCAGACAGAGCGCTGTTGGAGGTTGGGCCGCCAGAACTCTGGGCTGCAGCCGCAGCAGCAGCTAATGTGGCCAAGTTCTGCAGCTGAAGGGGGTTCACACCTGCTGCGAGAACGAAGACACAGTGGCGATTATCAAAGACTTTCAAAGTTATACTATAGCTCTCTCAGACGGATGCCTTTCGTAAAAGTCAGAATGTCAAACCTATCCTGATTGCAAGCATAGAGAAAACATCTCTACCGTTTAAAATGGGATTTTCTCTCAGCCAACTCTATTGTCCACTACCTGATACATCAACACATTGTCGTAATCAACCTTAATGCCATTCACTCTTGCTGTTCAAGTGAACTTCTAAACATTCCTCAGAAATTGAACTTGTCAAATAATGTTTTTTCTTGAATAATCATAATCAACCCATTCAATTTGGTCCCTTTGGCATTAATGCGCCGAAACAATCCAAGCATGGTGTTTATTGTGGTTTCAGGGTTGTATTAGACACTTTAATAGAAAATGCAGCACTGGCTTTAGTGGAACCTATAACTATATTTCAACATACAAAACCTGCAGCGCTATCGTTACGGTGTGCAGTTTCCTGCTTTAAACATGGGACATTGTCCCACATGTCTATGTGGTTGTTATATTTGATGTGCTGTGTGTTAGTCTTTAAGCAGGCCTAGAATGACAGCACTGATTATTAATGTGCCACTGATCTGAAAGAGGAATGTGATTAACAGTCATTAAAACCATGCAGGTGTCAGGCACCAAGTCACAAGATTGTTGACATGAAAAGTGTCAGGTGTGAAGTCATCCACTATAAATGAACAAGCCGAGGGTGAACTCACCTCCTAGCCTCTGCATATTATTGAAACCGCTCTGGTTACTGGTAGATGTGGCCTGCTGGAGCAACTGGTGAGGACAAAGAAGGAAATAATTAATTCAAGAATCAAATAGGGGATACACAATTAGGTCTTAATTTATCAACAGTAAAATCAAAATGGCTTGATTTTATGAATTTTCATAACAATATTGTCAACTCAACTATTGCCATTAAATGAGGACAAAGTCTTATGTGTTGTAGTCCTGGCTTCCTTAAACTCATCACGCTTAGTTTGTTTATTGAGAGAATTTACTTGTGATTTAGGCCCTATTTACACTCGTCACATTCTGATAAAATCCAGGTGGGATTCAAGACATTTTAATTTTCACTTTGCTACATGTACAAGTCTCCGTTAGAGCGGATCGCAAATGTGATTGCAATGAGACTTTGTATGTATGTCACACATACACACACACTTTTATTGTCCGGCGGTTCTGTTTTTTCCACTTGTACAGCAAATCAAGTGATCGATATGGTAAACATATGGCTAAACTATGAATACATACATGTTCAAACTAAAACTGTGCCATACGATAATACAGGAGTATTTGTGTAGCTCTGCGGGGTTGCATGTTTGTACAACACTTACTGCCAGGTACTGCGGTGAGAGGGTCCCCAGGCCGGCAAGATTTCCCCAGGTGGAGGCGCTATTGAGCTGCTGAATCTGCTGTACTAGCTGCTGCTGCAGACGCCTCTGCTCCTTATCTCTCTGTGTGTCGGCAAACTTCACCACCAGAGGTGAGGAACAGCCCTGAAGCAGTGAAGAGGTCAGAGTCGTTAGACCGATTCAGAAGCACGCGGAAGAATCAAGAGTTTATTCATCAATGCAAGAACACAGTCATTGCAAGGAATTTCTCAAGGGGGGGGGGGGGGGGGGTAATGATCAATGCCTCAATACAGATTTGTAATGCCTGTTGCATTCATATCCAAGCTAACACACAGAGGACATCTGCCATGCATAGCTGAGGCAGGCCACATTCCAAAAGGAGCGCAGGACAAAGCTGCACACAGTCAATCTTTTTAGCACTCCGAAGAGCTAAATTGAGTCCACAGACAAGCAGACAACAGATGGGGACAACACTTAAAAAAAACAGACAGACATTCAAACAAGGATATGTCAGGACACATTAACAAGATAAATGCATTACAAAACATACAATCTCACGAACAGACAGTCTCATACTGTTTAGACAGACGCATGGACACGAGGCATGCGGTGCTGAAGTATTTTGAGAGTTGAGAGCCAGACAGGGACCAGGCTGGACAGGGAAATAGGCTTCTGCACCAGCAGCACCCCCATGGCAGTTGAGAATTGGGGAGGTTATGATATGCGGGGAAATAGGGGGCAGTTTAAATCTGGTACAAGGAGTGTTATATTTGGTCAGGCTTCTAATTAGACTTTGTCTGTCTGCTGTTTCACTGGGGAGCCTCTGACCTGCTAGCTGTCAAATTACTGCTGCTCCACTTCCACAAAGATACTATTGGCTACATGGACCTAGTTTTTTGAAGGAATCTAATAGGAATAGCTGCCCCAGTCTTGGTAAATTCTTTGTTAACCTATATTTCAGGGTGTGAGGTCTTTTCCCTGTGGTTCAAAATATAGATTTATTATGGTGAACTGTGATAGCTAGGCTCTAAAATATTATCTGGATCAATAAATGAGATGCTTTTAGTCCAGCCCAAAATTAGAGATGACATCATTTCTTGTGTCCTGTTAGCTCTGGATTCAGCAGCTATGTGAGAGGCAAGTTTTATTCAATTATTTTGCAGATGACAATGTCATTTTTGTAATTAGCAAGAGTGGCTTTGGAAATGACTCATGCTCTGTGATGAATGAAGGCCATCTGCTTGGACAGGTTCTTCATCTTTCCAACACAAGGGGGCAGCAGAATGTATGAGTTGGGGGGAAGGGGGGGGGGGACATGAGAAATAGGTGCTAAGGGGTACAGTACCTCCATAGTCTGAGAGTGATGCATGGTTTTGATTGCATTCTGTGCCGTTGCCCTGGTAGAAAATGTGACAAACGCACAGCCTGTAGGGGGGGGAACAGTAGGAGAGGGGGGGAAGGGAGGGACAAGAAGAAACAAAACAAGACAAAAGGTTTGGACAACTCGTTATGAACCCCAAAAAAACACATTACAGTACAGAGAATGGCAACTCCCAAGCACACAGAACCACCCTCACTGTTAGCACACGGAGAAAGAACAGAACAAGGAGAACAGTAACACGTGTAACATGAGCACAGTGATCGACGGATTAAATTGCCACCCAAAGAGGCTCAACTATGTGGTGTCATGGTGAAACAGTCAATGTGATTAAAACACACAAAATACACACAAATACACATTGAAAGGCTTTGATTTGATAACGTGTACAAATTTGCAATGGGTATTTTAAAGGTCCATTTCAAATTGTGGTTACATTGCGTAAAAATAAACAAAGATAAATTAATTGACAGAAAACTGTCTCTGCTGTGAGGGTTTTATCACATACATCAACACGAGAGCCACTCGCTCTCTGAGGCTTGATGCAGTTGAGAGCTATGTAGGAGATGCGACAACAAGCTAATTCCAGCCTTTGTAGAGTGTGATGAAGGAGGCGGTAAAAGAGGAGCCGAGCTGAGCCGCCTGCCAGCTGAGCCCAAGAACACCAGCAGCCAGTGGTTGCCAAGGCAACGGGCCATTGTGCCGGACAGCGAGTGCAGTGGCCCTTTGCTATGAGATGTGGAGGCTGAGTGTAACAACGGCGGGAGGATAGACTATGGGGATGGAATGGGCACCATTGGAAGTGAATAGCACTTGATTTGGGGGGAACAGGGGGTTTAAATAAAGTAGGGAGGGGCCTGAATAAATATTTGATGAGAATATGAAAGCACACCTACCTCTGCTCTGACCATCTGGTCCCCGGAGAATTCGGCACTCTTCCATCTGTCCGAAAGACAAGAACATCATCCTGATCTCGTTCTCGCCGTATTTCTTTGAAATCATTCCGATGAAGAGTTTTCTGTCTTCTACCGCTGCAGGTGGATAAAAAGAAGCTATTCAGACAAACAATCACAAAGCTATGAAAGCAGCAGTTACATCAGGCGTTAAATCTTGAACTTCTTTTTCAAGCTCTCTCCTTGTCATGCTGCCACATTTTCTATGTCTCACTTAAGGTGCCAGCCTCTTGTACAAATCTCTGCAACTTGCAGCTTTGTTTTCCTCAGTGTCTAGTTGAGACGGATGACTATCATCCATTTGTGCTCTTCTCTGTACCTGCTCTACTCTTCTCCCCTTGGTGCCTTTTAAAGCCCGTAATCCTCCTAACCCCTGACACTATATAGAAATGGTGTATTGCTGCACATTCCCTGAACTAAGCCTGTGACCTTCATACCGACATTAAACGGTCACAATCCAGCCCCGCCTTCTTTAAAAAAAATAAAAAATCTCCAACTCTCTCGTCTTGGCTAAATCTAAAATTATTTTTCCTCAACAGACATCATCTCTGTTCCCTGCTTTCCGATGGCTAATGTCATCCTACATTTCACAAGTGCTGTCAACAAATATTCTAAATCTTAATATATGCTGATGTCTGCGTTGCACGCACTGCATGCTCCGCATAACAGGAGCATGTCACTTTAGTTAGTTGAAAATGTATGTAACGTTAGGTCAAGCTGTACGAAGAATTATTCATAAACAACAGTGTTGATGGCAGAGAACATGGGCCGCAGAGAGCGACATTGTGTCCCAACGGCAAGCATCACATTTCTACATGGAAACAAACCACGTGCACATCAGCTGTGCGCACAAGATCAGGCTGGAGATGTAACCACTTAAAAGTTGGGTGATTTGCTCTCATTTTATATTGTGATATTAACTAGGAATACAACATGGAAGTTAGAAACTTCCAGGCGATCCCGTCTAGCCACCGTATTACATTTTTTGTAGAGAAATGAGGAGGGATCGTATCGCTAAATCCTCTTTTCGACCTCACAAGTCAGCCATTCCTCATCCATACGTTTTATTTAAAGTGTGCAACAGAAATAAATAGAAACAGGGCCCCCGACTAAAGTTCAGGTCAAAACAGCAGAGCTACGTTGGTCTAGGCTTGTTAGTACACAGTGTCCATTGATATGAGCAAAAATACATTTGCATAGTAAATTAATGAAATGTGTTTTTAGAACAAATATTCAAACTTCGCCAATGTTGACAGCCCTACATTTCCCACGAATCCACTTACCACTTGTTTTCTCACTGTCAGCGGGTTTCATCTGGATAGGATGATGCATCTGGGAAAACGGGGTAGACAAATGGTTAATACAAGAATCTCACATCTTCACACTCATCCCCTCCATCTTATAGCATGCATTCTCTTGTTGTGTTCTCTCACTCAAAACACCATCATCCCTCACAACTGCTAGAATCAGAAAGATGTCCGAGTCAATGGCTGGGATCAAATTCTTCAGTATTCACGTCACTGTAGAATACTGTACTGTAGAATTTTAATTGGACTTTTATATTCTTCCTGTCAATATCCCTCATCTTCATTATAACCATTTTACTTGGTTGACAAGTAAGCAGATTTTGCATCCTTTTAAATGTACAGTGAGATTTAGTTGTTTCGTAGTTTTTCTTTAATTAGGAATTGTATCACATACAAAATGAACTAGGTGTGGCAAATCTGAGCTGTGAAAAATCTAATTTGAGTCCAGCATGAAGCTCTATCTATGTGTTCATGTGAGAAACCGCTTCAGGATCTGTCATTTTATACCACTTAATGAACACATTTGTCCAAGGTAACTCACAGAACTTCAAGGGAAAATATATTTTGCTCATTTTACCTGCCATGTGATGTGAAAGAGAAGAAAAAAATCTCTCCGTGAGATAAAAAAAAAAGTGGGCTTGTTTTTGACAAGCGCTAAAGAGAAGCAGACAGATGGCCTGCTCAGTATGGGTACTAAGCTAGCGTCACTGACCAAGGAGAGGGAGGCACATGAGGGAGAGAAAACCGGAACAGAAACCAGCTTTTCCACTGTCACGCAAACCAAACTCAGTCACCCGGAGTCACCACGAGTCACAGTATGATCGGGGACTGGGATCCCAGAACTGCATGTCGAAACTTTATTTGAAATGTCTGTCTGATCGATCCAGTAAAGAGAGCCAGGCCTGTATACTCAGCCTACTACACTCATTTATCAACACAGTTAAATATTTACCTGTGACCTCAGACAGTTGCTCCATTCCCAATAGACTGTGCTATTGATTTAATCGACGGCTGGAGTTTTTTGTTATAGATTTAATTGATTCGAAGGGTTTATAGCTTTAATCTCTAGATAAATCAGGCAATGAATTAAGAAACCACACTTACTCTCATAAAGCTTCATTAAAAAAAAATTCAACACGACTCCTTTTATACCTCCAACTTTGGGAAATAAAAATGTAGACGTGCATCAATGATTCATGCGGACAAGCATTAATAATTTTTTCCACTTTGTGGTGATTGGGTCCTGTGCCTCAGTGAATAACCTGCTGCCCATGCAAGCACAAGTTACCTGATACCTGCATATGTAGTGTGTGTATGGGTCATTTTAGTGTGTTAAGAGTCAGGGCCGAGATATTTTTCAGGCCGGACAGAGCCGAGAGCTCATTATCGGCCAGCATACAACTCACAGCCTGCATCAGAGATGTAGAGGGTGCTAAAAGCCGCCCATACTGTGCTTACTCACCCCACTTAAAGTCTTTATGTTGTGCATCGCATTCTGGGCCTCCAGTGCAGCTTTTCTTGTATAAAAAGTAACAAAACAGCATCCTGAAGAAAAAGAAACGGGGACAAACAAAGGGCGGGGGTAAGGAGACAAAAAACAGCATTAAAAACACAGCGCATACAGACTACAGTTAATGTAATCCCACTACTGCTGCAGAGCAAGAAGCTAAACGGATGAATATGGTCTCTATATATCACATGTTAGAAACATGTGACAGGATATTCTTAGCGCCAACTGTTAGTTGGTGCAACAGCTCAAGTGGAAGCTTGCAGCGAGGACACTGTAGTAATGAGATAGTTGAAGGCTGTTGTGTGACATGAGCATAGAGATGACCACAGGGTAAGATAGCTGTCAGGAGGCGCTGATGCGCAATCCGCAGGTCAACACAGCCTGTGCATGCCAGTACACATTACATAAGAATCGCATACAAACATACATACAGGAGGCATGAAAACGGCACAAAGAGACAAGAAGGGAGCAGGAGTGAGCGAGAGGAAGAGGAATGATGGGAGGAGAGAGGAGGTGGGGGAGGGGGATGAAGAAAAGAAGAGCGGGGGAGGGAAAAAAAGCCTCTCATCCTTCCGTCCCAGCAGACCGCCAGTGGCGTTCCAGCCTGTCAGTTTCACTGGGCTGGGGAAGTGGAGCACTGCAGCGTCTCTGACCTACATAGTGTGTATTATGCTGTTACTGGAGCTCCCAGGCCGCGGGGAGGGCTGTTGAACTCCAATATGCATCGAGCTGCTCTCTTCTCTCTCACAACCGGCTGAGCTCTCTCTTTATCTGCTGCTTAGCCCTGCCTCCAATTTACTGGAGCTAAATAAACCATCCAGAGAGGCTTGATAGTTATCAGATGATTTTTTCATGACCGGCAGTAGACGCAACCTAAAAAACACGCAAATCTGATGGCTCTTCAATAGATCTGTGGCAAAGTAAACAACCAAAATGGAAGTGGGATTCCAGAAATTTCTGCGAACAAAAGCAAGATTGATGATAGGAAGGGGGTGAAAGGTGTATTATCTGCCACGCAAATAAACACAAGCCAGATATTGTCAGGCCATCGTTCTTTGATAAAACTACCCCCACTTCTCCCAGTAGGAGTAGGACTACTGGGAAAGGAGAATGGCAGTGAAATAGATGGGCGTGCCGCGGCAAAATATTCACCTCACACAGAGCCAAAGGCCGCTGTGATCAGGCTAGATTATCTATTAGAATACATTAACATCGCATTAACATGTCAATAGGCCATCACAGCTGACACTCCACATAACCGGGGAGGGCTCTGCAAAAAAAAACAAAAAAAGGGCTGGGGGGGTGGGCTTTGAACTCTTCAGCCTCCTAATGAACTGCACACAGTTTGTTGGCTGTATTTCTATATACGCACAGAATAATAAGCATCCTGGAGCTTTTCTGGTATAGCTTTGAACACACTCAGGAATATCTGGTCAGATTAGAATGGTGTATATCTTTGTAAAAAGATCATGTGCTGTCCTGGTCACATGGTGTGTTCCATTAGTGCCCCGACACACGGGCCGTTTTAAAATAAAGAGGCACAGTAAAGTAAGGAGCCCTGGGAACTTGATAAAGATCTAAATTTAGAGGTTCCCTTTAGCAAATTCCATAAAGTTTAAACAAATTACACTGCTAGTCAATGAAAAGGCATCCAATTTATTTGCACAGACAACACAGTTGTTGTTATGTTATAATTTTATAATTTAGTGCTGCAAGGGCTGAAAAAAAAAAAGGGGAGTTTAAACTCAAGAAAAGCTTAATTGTCCATCTACAAGTAACAGCATTGATGTCAGTATGCCTTCCACTTGTAAAAGGGTTGAGTCGAACTGTAAGGATAGACTGCGTTAAATGGGTAATATCACTGATTCACTTGGCTGAACAGCCAGGCAACTCTCTGACTGCCTCCACCAACGATTTTACAGACTCAATCAGTGGAACAGCAGCTTATCAGGTTTGAATAATGCCAATACCACCTGAAAAAAATACAAGTGACAGTTGGCCAGTATCCTTTAATGCCAAACCGCCTGTGAGAGCATAGTCCAGCTTGGTGTGTCAGGACGACGAAACCACTGGTAGCCCAAAACGGACTCCCTTTAGACACAGAGCCCAGCATCAAAACAGGGTCCAACCCCATTAAAACCCCAGTGGATTAGTGCCTTTAGCCATAGTGAGTCAATCAACCACCGAGGGAATTGAAATTTGGTTGATGTCGGAAACCAAGGACATCTGGGAAGCTGTTGCTTACTTTATTCACCTGCAGTTAGTTACGGGAGACTGAGCACTTCTAGTGGCACTTTGCAGCTTTCTGTAGACAGCAGGCTTCCACTTCACCGTCTTCTCTAATTGGAACCTTAACTGAATCGCTCAACTCGAGGACTATTTCTAAAAGGTGAGCGCATCGATAGAGGTCTTAATGGAAAATTGCAGTTGAGCAACACTTCCTTCATACAATGCTGCTTTTAAGCCAGCACAGCAAAGTAAATGAGAAAAAATGTTTCCGATACTGCAGGGTTATGAAAAAAAGGTTACTTTTTAACACTGAAACAAAAGACTATTGAATCATCCTATCTGCAAGCAGACAAATAGCTACATTACTTGTGCAGACAAGCAATGCTGTGCACTGCCTTAGGGGATTGTGCTGAAATGTGATGGTAGATGACGTGGCAATAACAGTGTTTTGTGTAGAGTTTGACCACTAAAAGCCAGGCAAAAACAGGTCGAGGACAACGGCGGCCACATAAAAGTTTAACATTTCTCTGTAAAATTAAAGGTAACCAACCAAAATGTATTCATACAACATCATGTTTTCCTAGAATGAGTGTGAGGCAGGACACTTTACATAACGGATCATCAATTTTAAATCAGATTATTTCGTGTAAATTGTTAAAGCTAGGGCAGGCAATTTATTTAATATTTGTTGAAATTACATCCCCAAAAGCAATCAATAAATCAAATGGTGGCCAACAAAATAAAATAAAATATCTGTGGCAGGACTGTAATGAGCCTGTCGCATCATTTAATGCATGAAATGATAAATGGCAAACCTGGCTGTCTACTTATGCGCACTCTGCCCTTGCTGGCATTAATTTTGACAGTTATGGGTACTAACAAAAGCAATGTTTGTCATTTACAATCATTATGAAAATGGTAGGTGTTTTCTGACATGCGAATGACACGATAACCAGATTGTCTCTAAAGATAATCTCCATCCCTTCAATGTTATATACAACAGACTAAGCAGATTTATACTACAGGCGATAATTGTTTGTTTGATTGTGTCCGATCTAAAAATTGTACCGTCATTGTTACATTATATAATTGTTTGTTTGGGACCCGCTTGATAACTAGATGATACATCTCAAAAGGTAATTGGATAGGGTTAGCGATTATAACAATGCAATGTTCTCCCCAACCCTCAGAAGTTAGGAAGTGCACATTCATGCATTAGGAAGTGCACATCCATGAGTTTTGAAATGATTGCTTTGGAATGAGGCTGGAGGAGCTTGGAATTTTTGGGTTGGATACTTTCAAAATGTAGTTTACTCTTGCTGGTTTCTCCAGAGTTGCCATACCTGGCTTTAATCCAACTGATTAATTAACTAATCACTCAACACTATATTTTCAAAAAGCTCTGTGAACAAATAATGACTGAAATAATATTTTTCCGTACCTTTGCTCTGAGGGGGATTCTGGGTGCGATCACGGAGGATGTTGATCTGGTGCACAGCTCCGTAGGGCTCAAAAAGCTCTTTAAGTTCTGTTTCTGACCAGGCCCGCGGGATCTGGCCCACAAACATCTTGATGGAGTCTGGGTCCGGCTGGTCCAATTGCTCCAGCGACCCGTTCATCTTGCTGCCGTTGCCGTTGCTAAGAGAGAAGAAAAAAAGAATACATTATTAATACACTCGGATCGCAAAAATAATTATTGAACGGTATTGTTGCTGCCACATACACCGATAATCTACAGTTCACAATTGTGTTAACAAGATTCACAATGTAGTTTTCTCCTGAAATAGCCAAATCAAATTTATTATTTTTGCTAATGGATGAGACTACCTCTCAACAATTAGCAAAAATGGTATGCACCCATTTCAGATTTTGGCATAACACGTTAAACAAATGCCTTTTTTAGAGCCAAATACGTCCAAATAGCCGATGCCACTTTTCTCAGCAAAACTTTTGTTTGCATATTGGCCGGTTCGGAAAATGATTGGGCTTTGTCATGGTGGAGGAGGACTGCATGTGTGAAACCAACAACCAATCAGGCTAAATTGTGATTCATTAGTTGACCTAGAGTTAATGTCTGTGGGTTTTCATAACTAATCTTAATGCGCTTTGATAGTGTGTATACATTTCAAATTTACTACCAAGGAGTCAGATGGTTTACAGAGCTTTAAATCCTTTTATGTAACAGTTTAACACATGTACACAATATTTTGTTTCCAATAATAGATGGTGCAACAACACTGCCAAGTCAACATATCACTTAACAATCTTATAGTAGTAGAGCAATGACTGAGTTGAGTGAACTACTAGATCGTGCCCTTTTCCTTTGAGGCAAGCTTTAGGGACAGAGAATCAATACCCACCAGAGTCTCCACGATTACAACACCTTTGTCTCACTCACAAAAAAACTCAAGGGCACAAACATTTCCTGACAGGTAAACAGGTGCTGGAAACCAGAAATGAGGTCAGAGCTACAGCCATCCATGGGTGTCGAGGCAGAGAAATCATGTTACGCACAAAGCATCGCTCCCAATGCACAATGTAATACCACAGTGGATCAAGAAGGGCCACAAGTACAACACAATAGTTGTAGAGTGTGGCACAAGAGATGTGTGGCACACACGCACGCACACAAAATTATTTAAACAACATTGTGAAAAGTGAGACTGTCAAAGAGATACACTAATGTAAAAGCAATATCTCTCGCGCGCACACACCGACACACATACACAGACCTTTGGACGCGAGCCATCCATCTCTTACAAATTGAGCCCAGTCGTTCCGCAGAAACACCAAACTCCTTGAGGGACCTAAATGACATGCTGACAAATCACACTTCAGCTCTTGTTCTTCTGATATCCAACTCCTGATATCCAACTCCACGCCTCAGTATGAATGGTTTATTTTTTCCGGAGGCTGTCGATACATTCATATAAAACAGTAGAAAAAACGATCCAGTAAAACAAAAGCCTCTCTCCACCAAAAAGGGGTGAGTGCACCCCTCCCACCAGCTCCGACAGCTAAAAGAAAACAGCAATCCAGAGCTCTAAACCTACAAGAATCGCTGGATAGCAGACAGAGTTTTTTTTGCAGTACATCTCCTCCTCAGGCTCTTTGGCGATGGTACAGAGAGTAACCTACAGCTTCTTCACCACAGCAGGGGAACAATCACATATTGTTCGCCCATGCTGGAGAACACTATTCACCGTTCCTCTACAGCACAATGGGCCGAGTCAGAGACCCTTTGGAACACGTTGAAGGCTACTAAGGCCACAGCACTGGTGGGTGACACCATTTATCCAGTTTTGCCAGTAGCATTCTGACGCCATTTTGCTGAGGACCCTTCAATGAAATCATGCTGTAGAAATGAGAAACCACACTTGAAATACTGGAATTGTGTCACTGCATTCAAAAACACAAAGGCTCAAAATCAACACCCTTTGACAGTGTCTCCTTTTCGTTCATCAACCGCACATGCCACCTGCAGCTGTATATTGTCTCTTCAGCTTAAGGAACTGCTGAAGGTAAATATACATTCTTTGGCCTTACTACAAACTATACATTCTTTGGCCTTTCTACAAACCCTAAAAAAGATAACTCACTGAAACAAAGAAAGAAATAGATAGATAGGTATCATGCATTTATGTTACTCAAGTAATACAAATTGTTGCGTCGCAGAACTGTATTGTAATGTGAATAAGGCAAAGAGAGTAAGCACTGTCACATTAAGAGCTGTATTGACCACTTGAGTTGAAACTGTGGGAAAGAGAAACAACCTAGAGCAGCAGAATAATAATAATCTTTTTTTTTTTTAAAGGTAAAGGAAATATATAGCAAAAACTATAGAAGAGCATTTCAATTTGTTGCAATATATCATTTAAGAATAGTTCGTCATTTTGAGAAATACCCTTCTCTTTCTTGCAGGTTAGATGAGAAAATGTATACACAATCATATTGTAGGCAACTATGAAGCTAACACAAGCAGCCAGTAAGCTTAGCACAAAGACTGGAAATAGGGGGACAAAGCAAGCCTAGCTCTGTCCAAAGGTTAAAAAAAAATCAGCAACTCTTAAGCTCAGAGAAATAGTCTGTTTCCTTGTCTAACCAAAGAAACCAAATAACCGAACCATTACTTTAAAAAAGGGATAGCCATTAACTGTGGCTAGCTCTGCTAGCTTAACTCCCAGAAGGTAACGGCTGTTTTCAAGGATCAGTATCTTCAAGTAGCATATCAGTTTCAAGTAACACCTGCTGACATTAGGTAGTATCCATCAGTGGAAGAGTGGCGTGCAGTTAAAGCTGCATAATGTTATGTCAATAAAGCAGTGGCATTATGCAAATACAAAGCTGCTAGTGTACGCCTTAACACTGTCAACAGTTTTCACAGAAGTTATTTCTTCAGCAGAAACTAGTTTCCGATAACTGTTGACAGTGTTAAGTCCCGTGATGTCAGAGTAGCCAGGATCTCTTGCAATGGGGAGAGACACCAGAAATCTCAAGACTCACATTGCATCTTGTGGTGGAAATTTATCATAATGTTATTTTCCATTACACATCTCAAAACTTGAGGAAATGTGTCCGACCCTAAAGGCACCATGGCTACACTAATATTATTAGTCTTATACCGGTTGAAGAATTATAGTCCAGTGGCAGCTTTGTAGGCTTGTTTCTGACTTGGGTTAGCAAAATATTTCTAATAACAGTGTTGTCGAAACATTCTGCTTCTCCATATTTGCTGGCTACAAGCCTTTTAAAAAAACAAGATTTTCACTGCAGTCAAAAAACTGTTTGCTCTACTACTATTTTATATATGTAATAATTAGGCTATACACTACTTAAAAAAGGCATCATAGTTTATTACTTGATTTATATTTTTGTATTAAGTAGCCTAATTGGTAACTAATATTGACAAATGAATATATGAAGTACAATATTTTCCTCTGAGATATAGTGGAATAGAAGTATAAAGTAACATAATGTTAAATGTACAAAAGTGCAGTAGTTGAGTAGCCTAAATGTCTTAAGAGCTTAGAGTTTCTCAGAGCTCAGCTCTTTGTGTTGCTCTCCTCAACCTTTAAAACGTACATAAATTTTTGGGGGGGGGGACCATGTCCAACCAGTCTCACAAATCCTGTGGGAAAAACTGACCATAGTTGAGTACTTCAGATTAAATATAATATAAAAGCAGACAGATATAGAACAAATATAGATCATCATTAACAATACAAATTCAAAAATACTAGTTGATTCTGTCAATTAGTGCCCAACTCTGCTCCCTACAACACCCGGCGTAGTGCTCCCAGACAGGAGTGATGAAGTCTTATGCTGAGATTCCATAAACAGCCCTGCGATATGGCAGCTCATCGAGCTTTAAGATACTCCGTAGCAGCTGACGAGTCATTCAGAGCCAGAGCCACGACAGTTGCAAGCTTACTGCTGCACCACCCATAAAAACAGGTGATTTATCTGGACCATGTGTTTGTCCTGTTGGTGAGCTCTGACCGCGCAAGTATGCCAGTATGAAATCTCAGCATTGTTTGTCCCTAAAGCATCAGGGGTCCCAGCAGCAACACATGTGATATGATTGTGTTATGTCACCACTGCTGATATAATTGTGGTCACTTACATTATTAAAACGGACTAAAACTCCTTTGCCGTAGGCTGTTTTGGTAACCAGCAGTACACTGCTTTCATGCTTTATTGGGGATATAAAAAAAGGTCAGAGATCACACGGACACACTAGTGCTTCTGAGAAAAGAGGAAAATCAGTTGCCTGAAACAGCTGTTTGCTAGTAATACCCCCCCAAAAAATCATGAGTTGCTTTTTCTTTGAGGAAACCAGTGGCCTTATAAGCTGATTCAACAAGACAGAATGTCTCCAATGGCATGGTAATATCTTTGACAGCCGTCAAGCAAAACATGGAGGCTTTCTCTTCTGGCTTCATCGATTTACTCCACAAATACATAAAGAAGGTAGAATATTCTTTGAAAGGTTGAATAGGGTTTCACAAACTTGGCATGAAAATATCCTCCTGACACTCTTGGAGTTGGAGCTTTAAAATGGTCACAGAACACAGCAGCAGGATTAACATAATGTTTGCTGTAGGACCCCTGAAAAAGCAGACAGACTCATCGCTCAGGTTTGAAAGAACAAATAATGACAGGATAGATGACGCTTGAGGCCAGAAAGCAGTAGAGATGTGCGATATTTGATTTCCATACCAAGTGGTTGACCCTAATCATCACATTGTGGTTCTGATGAGAAGTTATTAAGATATTTCCTCCTGGCATTAACTCCAATCCAGCTCAATATGCCCTGATTTCACTGTTGCATTTCCCCTGATGAAGACAGACATGTTCAATCAGCCTCTGAATGGGCCGCATGTTAACAGACGGCCAGCATCTGATGACAAGGCCCGCCCCATTAGCTCCATAATCACACCAAGCGTCCCTGGCGGTTATGGATGACGTTGCTAAAGCACGGCTTGTCTGTTGGCTTGTGTGAACGAACACATCGTCAGATTCCTGGTCAAATAAATGTAAATATTCAGGTAGAGGCTCACCGGAAGCAGCAGCAGCTAACAATGCATCTAAAATGAAGCCAAACAGCCCACTACAAGCAGCAATTACACTTGATTACTTTGAGAGAGTTTGCCAACTGCCCCGACAGTCATCCATTATTCTAACCTGTGATAGGTAACAGAAGACCTTTAATTAAATAAATACCCCAACTGAATATTTTGCTCTCCAGTTTATGCTTACAAATACTGAAATAATTCCACTATCCACGACTATCTATATTTTAGATACTTAGTAGTTTAAACTATGGTGTCCAAGTTAAGTGAATTAAATTAGACACTTTTCAAACATTGTTTTATGTTGACATCGGGCATTGTAGGACCGTAGGCAGAAAAGTACTGTGAATGCTACAAACGGCGCATTTTAAATTTGAATGCTGGAATTTTGTAGGTCAATTTATAATGAATTTGGACTAATACACAAAATGGAGGTCATGTATACTTAATGAATTGCTGATTTCAAACCAATCCATTACTGCACAAAAACACCTTTTAAATTTGATTTCATGTGAAATGCAGACACTGACCTCTAGGCCATAAGCATGCTGACCTGAACAGTGCATAATCTTGAAAACATTATGCTAATTGATATCCAATTTTAGATAAGCTCAGATAAATAGCTTATTTTGCTGATTTGACATGCCTCTAGTTTAGACTTTGTTGATAACCAAACAGCCGCGCAATAACTGACCATTTCATGGACATGATGGGTGCATCTGGTCTTATGTAACCATGCAAAGCTTCCAGAAGAATTTGCTCAACCTCCGATGACACCGCCCCACATAGGGTACGTGATTATGAGCGATATGCATGGTGCTCCAGGACAGCCAGCCATGCAATTATTGCGGCGCAAAACTAGAAGCGGGAGCAGAGAAACAGGTGACAGACTGGATCACAGCCCCCCTACTCTTGGCGTTCAACATCTGGCTCCATGGCACTCACCCCATCGCTGCCGCTGCCCTTGCAGCTAGCAGAACAGCTGGCCCGAGGAGCTCACCCCACACCCAGTGCCAAGATCCTACACTTCGCACAGATCAACAGCTCCCTGACCACAACAAAAGGGATCACTGTGACGCTTAGTTTACTGACATGGCAAACACAGTGGCTGCCAAAGGATCACACTTAAGCCCTCATAGTCACTCTTACGGTCAACAATCAGGGGGATAAATCAATCAAATACAACTGGGACCAGATATAAATCACCACGGCACTATCTGGTGAGAGCCTACAAAGAATAACCTGGGATTTTTAAAACACCCATTAAATTCCCCATGCTCCTGTCAATTTGGGATTATCATTGGAAGGTAGGGGCGCTATAAATGATTAATTAATGGCCCAATTAAATTACTGCTAACCGTTATAGTGAAATGCATCCATCACAATTTCCTTAAATGTACAACTTCAAAGTGCATGTTTTGCCCAAGAACATTCAAATTTAAGATAGAGCCTACAAAATACCATTGCATGTCATCAAGAAATGGAGCAGAATCTTACATTTGATACGATATTACTAGGTATCGTTTAACATTTCTTAACAACATTACAAAAACTATTTTCCTGTTAGACTGTTCCGACTGTTACAGTAGAACACATTTTACGATATTACCTTGATGAGATTCGTCTAAACCACATTGATAAAAGTTGATGAGAAAACTACTGAAACACACTAACTATTGTTTTTTTGTTTTTGTACGTGTTGATCATGATATTTATTTAAGTGCAAAACGATGAAATCACAAAGGATCAGGCCTACTTTACTGCAAAAAAAAGAAAGTTAACACTCCTGAAAGTGAACGCTTATAAAAAATGTAAACCGCGTTGCATCCGCTGTTTTAGAAATGTTGTTTGTCAAATTGGATTAACGTAAGCTGGCGTTGTGTCGAGAGGACGGGGTTGTACGATGCCCCTCCGTGCTTCGTGGATGTATCCTCTCCCCTGTGTTCTTGCCGTGTCACAAGATTCACAGTAATGGCTCAATAATGTAGGAAACCACGTGTTTTCAACCGTTAAGTAAGCACTCTACTTACAACATGGACGGGGTGCAGCTAACGACGGTAGCTCGCTCGATAGCTAGCAGCGAGACAGGGAGGGACCGTGTACTGCCTACAAACAAGCTTCACTTCTGCGGTTAAACTAAAATACAACATACATCATGGCGGCAACAAAAACTCATTAATAGCTAACTTTACGTCCACTTGACTCTACCCAATGATCAGTCAATAAGTGCACATTTTTAAACACCTAGTTAGCTAAGTTACCGTTTTGATCGAACACGTCCAACGTAAACTTGGTCAACTAGGGAAACTAACAAAGACCGCGGCGCTTTTGTTTGTACAAGTAAAGTCAAACATGCGTACACTCTCC
This sequence comes from Cyclopterus lumpus, assembly GCF_009769545.1. NCBI lineage: Eukaryota > Metazoa > Chordata > Actinopteri > Perciformes > Cyclopteridae > Cyclopterus > Cyclopterus lumpus. The sequence continues at coordinate 8,405,314 of NC_046971.1, read as the reverse complement.
ACTGTTGTTCCTAAAAGCTAACACATAACGCAGTTTCTTACTGAAACGTGTGGTCTCCGGAAGCACATGTCACCCGACTCAGCGCGCCTGGTGTCCAACAGCGAGCTAGCGAACTGCGTTTACTTCGGGTAACAAGATGTTAGCCCCCAAAAAACGTCGCGTGCGGCCGTTATTAGTCGTATTAAATGTACTTAATCAACTTCCGTTGCGGTTGCCTCCCTTATTATCGTAGTCAGACTAGCTACTTCAACTCCAGGTGAGCGCACCGTCACTGCTCGTGCGGTTAGCAGCGTTAGCTTCGCTTAGCTAACGGCTAACTACCAACTCCTCGCGCTGAACTGCTGGTTTTCTCTATAAAAACACACACACACACGTAAATGTGTGGGTCGCTGACGCGGAGAAAACCCGGAACACAACGCAAATCGATACTTCGATTACTTACATTGTGTCGCTCGAAGTCATTAACCGACTTTCGGTCAGAGGGTGGTAATCCAGGTTGAACGCCGAAGTCATGCTCACAACAACGTCTGTCTAACAATGAGAAGTCCGCTCACTCCGCAAGAGGATCAACTCCTGCGAGACGGCAACAAGACGAAGCAGAACAGGTGCAGGGAGGGGGCGTCTTCTTCAAAACTGCACGAGCGCGAGGGGGAGAGAGCGAGAAGGAACCGGTATCCGCCTTATTCCTGCCTTCTAATTTCTCCGTCGACCCCGACTGAAACAAAAATTCAGACGAGCCGCTGTCACGCTGCACACCGAGCTGCAGCAAATCAGAGGCGTGGCCTTTTCAACAAAAGTCTGAAGCCATGCTGCCTGCTGCTGCTCAGCAAGCCTCACAGAGCCTCGAACCCGATGTAAAATTGCTGTAATGTCCCTATAGGGACCGGCACGTGAGAGGTCAGTGACCTATTTGTAGTTCATGATGTTTTACCTGCTGTGGGCAGCATGTTGTGTTCTTATAATGACTGTTATTCTGCAGCCTTTTCAGAGAGAAATGGCCCATGACGAGACTCAGCCCCTGTCCATCTTTATTGGTAATCTAAGGATTCCGACTGCAGAGCCATGTTACATGTTTTAATATAAACCCCAGGTAATTCTCATCAAGATGGATAATTGTGTTCCTGTTTGCACATTTTCTTAGGAGTCTATATTAGGTGCCCGTTTATTTTGACTATTTCCAGCTTATTTATTGCCTTCCTTCGCATATGGGTCCATACATCTTTTCCGGTCCAAAGTGAGATGGTTAAAGTGCAGTTTTTCTCGCTGTCTTTCGGCCATGCTTTTCCTCAGGGTCATAGGTCATTTTCCCCTTTTGTGCTGGGCTGTTCTTTCCCTGGGGGAGGGGAAGCTTATCTTCTTTTGTTGTTTTGGACTTGCAGGGCGAGGCCTCAACACTTGGGGAGATGGGGGGGGGGGCATTGTCAAGTACTGTTTGCCATAGCAGAGAGGCAGGGGGGGCCTTGCCTAATTATCAAACCTTTCAGTATTGCTCCAGCAGCTGCACAATCCAAAAATATTATTCATAGCGAGTGTTAAGTAACACCCCCCCCCCCCCCCCCCCCCTTTTATGAAATCCAATTTAATCCTTGTATCCATAGCAATTTCAAGGCAACTTGGAACAAGCGCAGAGCTTGCTCTATAAAACAGTGCCTAAAAGAGGTTTGTATGCATAATGTGATATGTGACCTATTTTGCCATACGTGCAGACGAGCCCACTATGTAACATGCATTACTGATAAGGGGTTGCTATAAAAAGATAGTCTAAACCTCTGTGGAGAATCAGATTTCATTCAAATGGAGGAACAATATAATAATGCAATCCCATCTGCAGCATATTTTCTTTCACTCAATTAGCTCTCGGGGGATCTTATTGAATGGGTTTGTTTTAAAACGGGGGAGGATTTTTGTAAAGAGCAGCTCCTGTTTCTCTCATTGGTACATAATATATACAGTACAGTTTTCAATACAGTTCATTATGCCATCGCATCAGTTTATGTCCTTCTCTTTTCTAAGAAATGTTTTTTGGGATGGATTCCAGAGGATGATGCCTAGTTGCCAGCAACTTCTAATACTAGCCTCCTCTTCTTAATCTCAGATTATTACTACTGTAATCCTATCCTAATCCTCCACACGTACCATGCTTTTGTTGTTTACATCAAATGTTTTCCCCTCATGCAGTGGACCCGAGGTCCAACTCACCCATCATCATCATCATCATCCAGCATTTAAATGTTCACCCCTTTTGTGAGAAACTGCATGGTGTAAAAATAAATAAAAAATAGGCCAGCCTTAAAACCCAAATGGGTCACATCGTGCTCTTTTTGAACACGTCACCTCAAACTTGGAGGCACACTTATTCTCAGATCTGCCTACGGTGAAATCATTTGCAGAATGGCGACCAACTACAGGGCTCTCAAAATGGAGAGTAGAGAACTTCATCTTATTCCTTCTAGAGGAAATCTACTGGGTCAAGATGTATTGAGCATGCATGATAATGCTGCCTCTTGAGGATCCAGTTCAACTGTATTATTGAACATTCCTCAATGGATGTATATGTTCCTCCTTGTTCTTTTAAAGATAATTGATACATTTTATTGTTTTGGACTGAGGGAGCACAGGAAGGCCTGGGTTGGTTGAGTAGATATCTCATCACACAAGGTTTGTCTTTTTCATTTCAGAGACGAACACCTGCATCACATTCATTTTTCTTTCTTTATTTATAATTCATGCAAGTACCTGAGCCCTTGTGGAACTTCGAAAAAGAGGAGAAAGGTGATAACACGAAAATGCTATTGATTTTTCTTTTCAGATACAATTTAAAACTAACCCCATTACCTTCTGATTGAATCATATTTGTCTGGAAGATGGGATTGACATGGATGGCCAAATTCATTAGATTCAAATACATGGTTTGTTGGATCCTACATTTTTTTTTTTTTTTTTAAATCCCACACCCTGCCCCCAGTCACACAGTCACAGCATGGGAGAACGCCTCAACTGGAAACAATACATCCTATGACAATATTCAGCCCAGACAAAGAAGCAGTCCAAATACGGGCTGCTCCACAAAAGCTAGCCCAGATTTGAATGAGGGGCCAACCCCGACGTACCTCATAGGCAGGTCCTCATTCCTGACAGAGATCCCGGTCGCAGAGGGGGGACAGCGCATGCTGTTGGCATACAAACTCTGCACCAGGGCCAGCTCAGAAGAGTGTTCCAACATCGGTGCTCTGGAAAAATCCACCCGGTGTAATGGACACTTTCTTCTCTTTCCCTCTTTCCTCTATGTGTTTCTCTCCCTTTCTCTGTCTCCCGCCCACTCTTTTTCCTCGGTTTAGTGCAGCAGAGCGGCGCCCACCCCCTTCGCTGACTGGCGTGGCTGAAATAATCCTCTCTGACAGCTCATCGTGCGCTAATGCATTGTGCTGCCTGCAGCAGCCCAGTTTGCAGGCTGTAAAGCTGTAGCCACAGTAGCACTCTTGCACTAATTGACACCCATATTAGGAAAACTTCAGCAAATTGGACACGGATGATTTATTACCACTGTCAGATTGGGGGGGAAATTAGAGAAAACATAGACACCGTTGCTTCAAGATCTCATCCACAACTCCTGGCTTTGTGTCACACGTCTGCGTATGAATGCTCCACATAAAGGCCCAGGCAGGCATACGTCTTTCAATGGCTCTGTAGTGCCCGGTATCCTAAAAACTGTGATCATTATATGTATTTCTTTTTTACATTAAACATGCTGCTCACATGTGCAGGTGGTACATATTGCAGGTAAATATAGCAACCATTCTCTTTGCAGCTCCGGTGGAGATGTACATGTCACTGCCCCCCCCCCCCCCCCCCCCCCCCCCCACCCCCGTGGGCTAGCTGATGATAAACCAGTGGGTGACAGGTGGAGAGCTGACAACCTCATGCCATTATTATTCTAATGGATAAAGATAGTCTGCTAAAACACAAGCATATACATTGAAGTACGCATGAATACTACAGTATTCCAGAGCATAATGTACTAAATCATTCTGCAGAATTACATAAAGGTACATGCCATGAATATATATATATATATATATATATATATATATATATATATATGGCATGTACCTTTATGTAATTCTGCAGAACGGACAGGATAGGACATTCCTCATTACAATCAAACTGCTGGAGGCCCTAACCACCAACTGATGGCATATTGAAGAATGCTATCACAAAAACTCCTTGCATGTTAATTTGCATTGGACAGAGCTTTGCCTAAGTTCTGAGCCATATAGCCAGTAATATGATAAAGGCAGGGCAGTTTGTGAAGTTGCTGAACATTGCAGTACACATATATATTGTTAGTTGTGAATATGTGCACTGCAATGCTCAGCAGCTTAAAGCATGTTTTGCTGTCACTATGGCATCCGATAAAAAATTTGAAAGCAATTTGAAACAATATTCTTTGCACAAAACCCAAGAGAAATTAAATCTAGGTCTCACTCTCCCATAGGTGTTGTGCTCTGTGAGAGTAACGTGACATTAAGTCGGAAAGTCATCCGAAACAGGGTCATGTGTGCTGGTATGACGGCAGAGAAGACCAGCGTGAAGGGGCTCTACTTCCTCTGATCACGGCACACAAACCTCTTCATTCCAGCCCTGCCCTTTTTCTGCTGACATAAATATTTTAAATGCTGAAATCCAGCTCTTTATGATGTGTTGCTGCTTAGTATGACTGTCAGCGCCACGGGCGTCATGTTGAGCACAGGATCTCAGAAAGCTCTGGTCTACCAACATGTAAAGAGCACCAGAAAATGCTCAGTGTGATAATGCTGTGTGCACCACGGCTTTGCGGTTGCACCCTTATTCAGAAGAGGTCAGAGAAGTAAAATAATAGCACACAAAATGGCACACGAATGCCGCATGAAATGTGTTTGTGACTTGCAGCCAATATGCATCGCTCTGTGAAAACAACCACATCCTGTTCACATCCACCGTGAAGAGAAAGGTGGTGTTGAAGTGCATGAAGAAGAAAAAAGAAACGCACTCATGCTCATCATGTTATAAGTCGAATAGCAGCACATGTTTACGGCACTGCAGGTGGCCTTGTGATGAGTGAAAGCAACCATCAGCTTTCCCTTTTTACCACTCGTGGGCTCTCCTGGGACTGATTGCACAAACAAATACCGTCTGTGTTTTTGTGGATTAAAACTGAAACTGTTACGGCTCGGTGCACATTGTGTTCTGTGGCGCATACTCATGCACAGTACTGCGCATGTGAGTTTTAACGCAGGAGAAGTTGCATTTATATTCTGTATCGCATCAGAAGGAAATCCTGTTTATGAAGCAGTCGGAACAAGGTGAAAACATTTGTTTAGCTAATAAGAGATAAATACATAATCCTTTTTATGTCAGACGTGGCAGAGCTCTATCTTTACCAGCACTGGGCAGTAACATTTATGGTCTGACAGATGCTAGCAACAAGCTTGGACTGTACAAGACCTGACACCAGCATGTGTGACTGAAGAGGAAGAGAGGCCTGCAACCACGAGTGGAGTTAGCATTTTAGCATGAGAGGATACTGGTAACGCTGACCTTCGTGCCATTTTAGTTCACACAATGCCTCCTCTGTGTCTCTCAACAATCATATTCATTTATTTATCAATGCGCTGTATTTCCCCCTCTAACTATGCGTTGAATGTTGCTTGCCTGAGCGAATGCGTCTCATATGATAAAAAGAAGTTACACCACATTGAAATGTCAGCTTGTTTTTGGGCAGAAGACATTTTTACTTCCCCTTTTTGCTGCAGTCACACATCACTTTTTCCACTTCCTCTTTGATTTAGTGTTATCGGAAGACACTGAGTAGATTTCCATCAGGGCCATCTATGGGAGCAGCATACACAGACAGAGACAGTAAAAGTTCACAAGTTTAAAAGATGAATGAGGTGGGCTTTTTAACTATAGATACTATGATGCATCCACATATAATCAAGGTATCTGAGAGCTTGGGGTTTAATCCCATTCATAATGAAACCATAACTTCTGGCTGTGCACTCACTAAATACGGGCATTGAATTCAGTGATTGTTAAATGAGTTAAATGAGGGCAAAACTGAAATAATCTTATTTTTTGCTCCAAAGTAGACAGACTGAAAGGTATCCTGATGTAGTCATGAATCACACCTGATTTTTGTAACAGCAATCAAGACAGAAATGAGCTTATCACATATTCATGTCTGAACAAGGTTTACCTAAACGTATCAATGCTTATGCACTTTTCTTAACAGCTCTCCCGACAGCTCATTCCCAACAAGGCGGCGATGCACATCACATCCTTCTGTCAAATCATTTATTTTAAAAGTACTACTCCTGTTTACAAATCATAAATTCAACGAAACTTTTTTTTTTTGCTGTCAACTAAGTAGACTTCTGAGGTCCATCCAGCACAGGTCTGCTAATTGTTCCCAGAATTAAAGAGAAGCACAGAGAATCTGATAAACATCTAGACCTTTCAGAGTTCAGTATGTGAAGTCAAGCTTGACTCGTCGTAAAATCTTTGAATATAGACTTAACAGTTGCCAACCTGTTCACTGGAGCATCTGACTTAAATGGAAAACGTTAGATCAGACATACAAAACCTGCCTCATAAAATATGATAGTCCACTGATAGCTGGGGGGGAGGGCCCACTTTACTATCTCACATTCTCTTCTATAGATTTCTAAGTCCTAATAGCTTCTGAGTGGCTGTAAATCCTATTTCCAGTCCGAGTCCATCTGTAGGTCCTCTCATGACGGATGGCCCTTCTGGAGCTGGTTTGACTTGTGAGATAATGACTCCACATGAATCAACTAAGACAACCTGTCACATTTCTTACATTCATAATGTGGTTTGTGAGCTGTTTTTTGGCCAGCCTGCTGCGGTGTCTGGAAGTGTCATGAGCAGCATGCCTCAGTGTCTGTGCAGGAAGAATGACACCGTGTGGTCAATGAGGGAAAAAGCAAAAACAGCTCTGCTGCGAATGGCACGGGAGACATATTGTCAGACACACTTCTAAAGACGAGAGACAGCTCCTCACAATCCACCATCGATCTTTTAGAAACACCGGCCTGTGCAATGCGACTGCCAAGCACTCTCCCACATATCTCACGAGTTAAAGTGCATGATGGCAACTCTGCAGAATAGCCCCAAATCTAGGCTAATGCATTGCACAGCCTGCTGCAAGGGAGGATCCTGGATTTGAACTGTAACCAACTGCACACTGCTAAGACAAAAAACTATGTCTAGAAGTCTAGAATGAGCAGGAACAAAATTAAACATCTGAAACTCAGTTTGTTAAAATATTTCAAATCTATTCTATTCAAGCAAATGCAAACAATCAGCTAATGAAAAAAAAAAGATTTAAATCCATTTTTAAAAAAGGTACAATTTGGATGGTAATGACATTTACGTCTTAAAGTCTGTGAGTACACAGACCGCTCATCTTTAATATTGAAATATCAGCGAATTACATTACAAGCACAGCTACAGTATTAACTCCAGGACATATCCATATGAAGAAAAAATAAAAATACAAACTTTAAATTTAAAAAAAAATGTACAGAAATTACAGGAAATCATTAGAGTTAAAAACCAATATCTGAAAATGGATTTAACAAGTCAGAATCCTAAGAACAAAATGCACTTGGCTTGGAAGTTGGTATTGACACATTTATACACACACCTGATGCCATCCTCATTATATACATGACATTTCAATGATACTGCAGAAAACTGGAGAAAGGTTTGACTTGGTGGTCATTACTTTTGTGGCAGAAATAATGACAATGAATGTTAGTTGTTCTCTGGTTCTCTGCTTTGTTGAGCTCTCATCTTAGACAAATTGTCACGGCCTCTTGATACAAACATAACTGTCATGATCTCCTACGACTGGACATCCAAAACAAGCAAACAATTTACAGGTGAAAAGGGAAAACCCACACGAGAACTAAGGCTGGATATGTGCTGGTTAAAGCCTTTTTTCTTACAAACTCACAATGCAATGGCCGACATCTTTAAAAAATCATTAGATGTTAGTATCAGCCACAATTTTAAACTATCTTTTTTTATTGTTATTTTACAGCAGTGCCACGAGTGTTCAGTGATGGCTTCAAGTCCAAAAAAGTCCAAAATATGTGCTTTTTGCATAGTCTCAATGCACTTTGTGTTTCCTTTTCTTGTGTTTTTTGTCCTTCTTCCTGCTGGAACATTTAACACAGAACCACTGCTGGTCCTCAGGGGGGGCTGTAGGAATACCAACGCAAGGCCTGGACAGATGAGAAAAAAGAAGGTTCAGGTAAGTGAAAAGATGTTGCTATTTTTTACAATTCTTCAAGTAGTGTTACAGCACATGGATTTGTCCCAAATCGCCGTTGAGTTCGGTACGGCACTCTTCAGTTCAAGGTATGCCAAGTTAACTCAATGATTACTGTCAAATAAGCTTAATACCTGCTTTGAAATGAAACAACTGAAGCACCAACTGTCAATCAATGTCTGAGGAGCCTGTCAAGTTGCCTCGCCAGGAAAAAGCTAACTAACACTACTATAGGCCACCTAGAGAAATATTCCCATAAATATAAGGACACTTCATGCTATATATAGAAACCAAGTAATTCTGTACATTCTGAGTGTGAGAGTTCAAACCGGACTGCTTTGGCAGTGGCACAATTGAGGAGAAAAGGCAAATGAGAAAGCAGAGCTGGTCAATTTAGATCCATCGGTTGGAAGCATTATGGTTTTCCAGTTGGCTACGATGACACAGGACTAAGCTGTGTGGCTTGGCGGCATCATGTCTCTACAAACTTAAAACCACCAAAGCTAAACTGTTGTAACACCATCACTCAAGTTTATGTTTACAGGGCTCCACTGTAATGTTCCTTTACAGGTCCATTCAGTCAAAGACAAGCTGCCCGACCTCCATGGCTACAGGGAGTTAATGGTCTCTTGACTGAGCATAATATTAAACAACTGCATTTGCTGCTGCTGTTGGCTCTAATGTTTAATTGAACTAAATTATACATAGCATTCCGCCATCTTTAAAAATTAATTAATTCATTAAATTAATTATTTGTACATATATTTTAGTCTTTTTGAATGAGAATCATTTATGTATGACATCTTAACATTTGTTTATTTTAAGGAAGTTGAAGAAACCTCCACTCACTGGTCGTTTCACTGACCAATGAGCCATAATTGACAAAAATGATAAGAAATGTCTTTTTTCCCCCGACCCCTCTACCTAAAATACAGATGTTGATATCTGTCCGATACCGACTCAACTATAAATGTATATAAAACACATACCATGGTACAAAGAGAGCCATGAGGCCAGAGCAGAAAAGGGAATGACAAGGAAAAAAAGTCTCTCACCAATGATACCAATCGTCACAGTCATCACATCCTATCATGGGACTGCCGTCATCAGGTTTGTTGCATCCAGGACAAATCCAGATCTGGTTTCCCCATTCATCTCGGATCTAAGTTAAATTAATTTAACAGAAAGCGTTAGCAAGACACTGTTCAATAACAAAATAGCTATTACATAAGCAATGGATTAATGAAAATAGGGGAAAGTGTTATCATCTGCACTAATGACGAATGAATAAAAGAAGAGCACTCACCACGTAGGTGCTGACGGTCTCGGTTACAACGCTGCGGACCGGTGTTTTGAAGGATGCGGTGGGAGAGAGCAGAGGGGCCGAGGGGAGCAACGATGACGGGGCAGGAGCTGGTGGAAGTGGAGAGGGAGGCGGGGGCAGAGTGGGCACGACTGGGCAGAGCACTGGGAGTGGTGGGGGAGTCCGAGGACGATTCCCGGGTCCAGACTTGGCAGCGGGGGTCTTGGGTGCCGGCGTCTTGGGCTCTGAATTTGGAACCACCTTGCTGATAACACTGGTGATGGACAGAGACGCATACTAGTAAACACAAATAGGAGACTTTTCTATCTCTATATAAATGTAAAGAATATAATCAAATGTCAGAATAATTGTAACCACTAAGTGAAGGAAATATGTCGTAATAATATCCGTTACATTTTTGGTGTTTGAATATATACGATAAATAAAAATGTTTTTAACATAAACATAACATGCACTCAGGTTTCCCTTGAAAATGAGCTCTCTACATCAGTGGGACTTATCTGATTAAACACACTATACATGTTTTTCTATCTTCTTACCAATTCCATACCCGAGTTTTGATATATACAAAAAATATTTATGTCTTTCAAAGTATACACATGGCTCTTCCTACAAAACCCCATTGTTCATGTCATAAAAGAAGCCAATCATTTTTCCTAATTAAAGTCTACAAAAAAATGTGAACTTTATCATCGCCCCCCCAAAAAAAAAGAGTAAATAAGATTGTGAAGCTTTTAATACTGCTATAATGATAATCATACTAATAAAAATAAAAAAAATATTCTACAGAAGGTTGATACCCAGCACGAGTAATATGTGTCACGGTAACACTGCTGCAGAAACAAACATCTTTACGTTTTGTTTTGAATAAAGAAAGAAAAACAAAACCTCATGTAAGATGCGAGAGGTGATGGGGAAACATCACTAGAGTCAGTGCTTACATTTTGTCCTGGCCTGCTCCCACCCTGAGCGTCAGTCTGGGGATGACTGGAGATGGTAGAGCTGCTGGAGTGTCAACTTTCACCTAAGGAAGCAGGAAGGACAAGGTAAATATCGGTGACACCCTAACACAGATACATAATGACAAATCAAACAAACAATAAAGTGACCTTCTCCAATCGAATTCTCTCTTTTTCTTTCTCTTTCTCCTTTTCTCGTTTTTCCTTTTCCCTCTCCTTTTCTTTCCTCTTCTCCTCTTTCTCCCTCTCCTTTTCTTTGGCCTTTTCTCGCTCTTTATCCTTCTCCTTGTCTTTCTTTTTCTTCTTCTCCTTCTTGTCTTTCTTCTTGTCCTTCTCTTTGCTCTTCACGTCCTTTTCCTGGAGGATCGGGGCCAAAGAAGGGAGCATGGAGGGGAGGCGCAGGCAGGCGGAGGGGCTGAACAGTGGTGGCATTTCACTCAGCACAAAGGGGGCCACCGCAGACTTATTCGGTCTGTCGTCCTTGCTCCTGTCTTTACCCTTGTCCCTCTTATCTTTATCCTTTTTACTTTTTTCTTTATCTTTCTTTTTGTCTTTGTGTTTCTCCTTCTCCTTCTTTGGGGCATCTACATCTCTGGTTTTTATCTTGATGGAGCCCTCGGGCAGAGTGAAGTCTCGCATCAGGAAGTGCTCGTCGTCCTTCACTCCGAACTCCTTCCAGGGCATCTTGCCATCCTTGGAAAAATCCTTGTTTTTCTCCCTGTTCTTATCCTTGTTCTTCTCTTTCAGCTTGCCCTTATCCTTTTCCCGGTCTTTGTCTTTTGGCTTGTCCTTCTCCTTCTTCTTCAATTTAGTTTTGAGTTCCTTCTTCAGCTTTTTCTTGACGTCTACAGGTGGCACAATCTTGTTCTTCTCCTCAAACACCTTGAGTAAAGGTTCAGGAGTCGGTGGTGAGGCTGATCCTGACGAGACATAGTCTCCTAGGTTTGGCGGGGGTGCGGACAGACCCCCCTGGTTGACCTTTCGGATCACCTCATTGATTGAATCATCCATAGTCCAATTTCCTAGGCCTGCATGTGCCTGCAGGTGAAGTGGTGCCGACGTGTCTTTTACAGAGATCCCAATCGAGAGTTTAGGTGTAGACGGCTCCATGATGGTCAGCCTCCTGGGGCTGGAGAACCCATTGCTATCCGAATCAGAACCCGAGGAGAAAGCGAAAGGATCAGGCTCCCGTTCGGCACACGCTCTGGCAATCACAGCATCGATGGAGTCATCGATGGCTGCGTTATCAGGCTCTAGTTTCTTGAAGGGGCCCTCAGCTAACTCCCTGTCTTCGATATTTTGACGCATATGGATGTTCTCTTTGCCCATCCTCTCATTCAGCGCGCACAGCGGTAGCTTCAGCATACTATCTGTCTTGCTCTGGGGTTGGGATGCTTTGGCTGAACCCATCTTTGGGCTCTTCGGGCTTTTAGGACTCTTCGTCCTCCCTGGAGATTTCTTCTTTTCTTTAGACGGTTTTGGAGAATGGATGGGACTACCACCCACCGGAACAGGAATGACCCCTTTCGGGGACTTAGTCCGTTGTCTGCCAGGGGATGAGACCTTAGACTTTCTTCCAGGAGTGGTAAGGCCCTTTTGATCAGAGTGTTTTGGTACCACCGGCTGAGGTCTGAAGGAAGGCAGGGCTCCAGAAGGTGTTTCAGGTGACAGGGGGTCAAGACTATCATGAGAAGGCAGCATGCCTGGGGGAACACGTTGAGGGTTGAGAGAGGTGAGGGGCTCCCTGGGCTCAACCCCCCATTCTGGGCTGAGGCCAGTGTACATGCGTGGTCTCTTGGAGGTCGGCATCATGCCCATAGCTGCATCAGGACTGTCCAGGTGCCTCTTCAGAGGGTGGTTCTCATCGTTGACCGTCTCATCCTCATCCATTTCCTCATCATCCTCCTCCAGTGCCACCTGCATAGCTTCGGCTGAAGTGCCCATGTCAGCAAGGACCTCTTCCTCCTCCTCTTCTGGTGAGGACAAAGACAAAAAACATGGGTTGAGCACTGTTTTCAATAAACCTCCAAGCATTCTTACAATCACAACACCTCATTTAACACTTATACAGGTTATTATGGTGGCCCATCAGAATGAAGTTTCCCCGACCCAAAGATATGGTTGCATAGCCTCAGTGGCCAGTTTATTGGGTACACCCAGCTAAAACTGCAGTCTAATACAATCTATAACCTTCACAATGTTCAGATTGTGTTGAAACTCTATAGAGAGATTGAGTGTATGCGTTATGATATGCTGAGGTGTGTTTTTCATATTTAATACAGCTTTATTAATAAAAATGGAGTGGATAAAATATTGGCACTTTTTTTTTTTTTTTTAAACAATGATTATAACCATTGTGAATCAAATGTTCCCAATACGGGCATGTGAGTGTATTCTTTATATTATGTTCTCTAAGTTGTGGATTAGTTGAAAACATTATTTGGAAAATTAACTTTCCACTGATGGAAAACACTAAATAGACGCACATGCACTCAGATATGTCCATATAATCATTATATGCACCAACCTTCTTGTAAGGAGACCAGGGGTGGCAAGTGATCTGGAATGTAATCCTTCCTTTCCTCTGCATCTCGGGCTCCAGGCTGGGGAAACTGAAGGACGTTGTTTTTATTGACAGGGAAAAGCGGCGTTTGTTGGGCGAAGGCCACAGGCTCCAGGTTGTGGACATAGTCCTCCAGTTCACTCAGGCTCACTCCCAAGAGCCTGAAGGCCTGGCTGACATCATCCAGGACTGGATCTGTTCTTCCATCTGAAATGCAGCGTCACAACAATCCCTTTAAAACCTTGAAGCTCAGACTCTACAAGTCTCTTGATTACTACATTACACTGTTCGGGTTGCTAAAGTCTGCTGGTGATTGTGCTGCACAAACAAGTAGGTACGCCACCTGATTCCACTTGAAACAAGAAGTAATGTTCAACAGGTCTCATATCTAAGTGAATCTTCTTACAAATAACAGTGCTTAGTTATCTAGGCGTAATGCATGTAACATGGGTAAACACAATGTTGTGACCACAGCTGGGAGGCATCGCAGGCACAATAACAACACTCTATGGACGCTACCTAGCCATGTAGCTACTGTACTTTTTTTGACACATCAACCTTTTGCTAGGGGGCGCCAGCTTCAGACACAGTCCACAACAACGTGATCGACTACTTCAAGTGTACGGGTTAAAAAAGTAATCGGACTACTAAAGGAGGCACTTACAGAGCTCAGAGTAGCGATGGCAGACCCTGGCCAACTGCTGGATATATCGATGCAGCACATCGGACAGCTGATCGCACGCAGTGAGCTGAATCGCATCCCAGCCCAGAGCCTGGCAGATCTGCGCCACCGAAACACGCAGCAGCGAGCGGGCATAGCTCTCGCACATCTCGCTGACTTTGTTACGGTATAAATACCGGTCAGTTCCTCTCCCAAAACATGATCCCGGCCTTCATGTTTCACGGAAACCCCTCGGGGGCTTGAGAAAACCCGCTACCGCGGTTAATTTTGGACATCTACTTCAGTAAATATATTGGCGCTTTCGCCAGAGTCGCCATCTTGATTCCATCGATAGACCCATCCCCGAAATCCAGATTGCACATGCGCACGAATCAGCGTATGCCTACACAGCTCGGCCGTGTTCGAGCGGTTCACCAACGGCTGAAGATGCGCAGCGGCTCCGTTTGACGAAGTGGTGGCGTTAGTTCAAATGTGCGGTTAATGTGTAACGCAGACGGCGGCGGTTAGTCCGTCGGCCCCGTGAGGTGCTCATTGTAGTCGTGTCGAGAAGTGATTGGAGTTACCGGCGAATTTTTTGAGAATAATTTGAAACCATGTTTTTTTTTTTTTTTTTAAACGCACAGAAAACACCGATGACTAGTTCTGGTTTCCGTTTCACATCTGCGTAGTCACTCCTCGAAAGTTGGGAGTAAAATGCCGTCTACGATTTCCGATAAACACCGACTCACTTTACCCATGCGGCGGCAATAAATTGAAACTATATTAGTTCAACTCGTACTGCGTGATATCAGTCGTGTAGGCCAGCAGAGTAGCGCAATTAATACACACGAACTTTTAGTTTGAATTAAACTTTGAATAAAACCGGCAAGAGAGTGGGTCCAGTTTCATTTCCTGTTGTGTTAGAACATCAAGTAGGAAGGTATTTGGTAGATTATTGAGCTTCTTATTTTTAACGATTGCAGACGACTTAACTGGTTTAATTGGTAGTTAACCTGCATACAGCGGGTGGCTCTAGATTCAAATCCAACCAGCTTCTGTGGCCAAATCCTACTGCAACGAACAGGCGATGTCTCAACTACAGGGATCCTTGTAGAAGTTCAGTAGAGGCAGAAGTAAGAATTCAGTGTGTGTGTGTGTAAAATATGTTCTGTCAAACATTCCTTAAAGAATCCTTGCACACCATCTACTCTCCAATTTATATTAATTCCAGGTCTTGTATTGTTTTTTTAAGCATACTCCTTTATTGGACAATACACAACTCGTGTTCCTTTTTCTGAACAAATCCACAGATCTGCTCCTACTCTCCACGTACGTCCTCAACCTACAACTTTAATTGGAGAGGGTAAACATGACCTAAACCAATAAACTGACCTCAGTCTCATTTGTTTTAAATGGCATCCCAAATCTAACTGTTTTTGGGCCGATTGTTCTGCCATCTTTTTAACAGCTTTATTTGGTTGCAATGTTCAGATAAATACTGATCAGTTTGATCCATCTAGGGTCATTTTGACCAATTTGAATCTGCATTTTTGTTTTAATGTTGCCTGTTATGTATGGTGTTTGTTATTATAGTTATCATATAATTCTTATAATTATGCGATCAGTCCATATGACTGATCTTATAATTATAAGAATGTGTGTGAGGTGCACCTCTAGTGCACCTCTGTCTATCCACAGTCAATATTGCATACTGCGATACCAAACGGCACAGTATTTTGGGTGCTCATTTATGGATGCATGTTGAAGGACCTCTCATGGTTGCAGTGACTCACTCTTTCTCAAAACACCTTTTATTGCATGTTTGAAACTGCCATTGATGGACTGCTGACTCCTCACCAATTACTCTACACATAGCTGTGCACTGTTCTTCACACCAAAGGAACCCCGCCAGCGGTTCTCACAGCTCCAAGTATTTGAATAAACTGACCACAAATTGGGAATTTAAACGCTTCTCTTGCGAAAATATATAAAAACAAAATAAAAGTGCCGTATTAACAGCTTTTAAATTTGACTGACATTTTACAAGACTGACAACTGGTCGAAAGGCACCCAGATGCAATGCATTGTGGGGACGTTGTGTATGCGAGTATACATCCTGACCTTTCTCATGTACACAAATTCCACACACTATGCAGTGTGAACACAAAACATACTCAAGCTTATGGCATACTTGGTAAGAATAGTATGTTAAAATGCCATTTTGAGCACAACCGCAGTAGGGGAAAACAGTTTGCTCACTTTTATGGTTCTTGGACGGTGTGCACCTGCAGAGCCGGTACAGACCACTGCATAGATTACAATAACAGCTCATCTGTTGTGCAGGACGTGCACATGAAAAACCTGTCTAATACACTTGCGGTCTAGACATGGGGATTAGACAGCTGAGGGTCATTCCATGAAACATTACAGCCATGGTTGTTGCAGACACCCTGTGGAGATCTGCACTCAACTGATTGCACCTTTCTAGTTTGATAAATTTCATATTATCCTTCTGATCATATCTCCGAATCACATTTTCTGTAATTCATTGTAACATTATGACCTTTAAGGTTTCGCAACCTCTGTGTGACGTGCTGCTGCCTTCTTGTCCAGACACCTGTCAAAGAGATTTGTATTCTCAGTGAGGCCCTCTTCTGGTTAAAGTTCTTACTTATAATTTTCCATTGCAAGTTTGAGTGTTTTAATTTGCCTACACACACATCTTAAAGACAGTTAATTTGCTCTTTGAGGAGCAGGCCATTTCATCCTTCCATTGTTAACATTGTCATATGTCTTTTTTCAGTTAGGGTGGTCTATGCATCGTCAGACTCAGCCTGGGGGATTTCTTAAAAGCAAAACAATTAAAGAAACATCTTTATTCTCAGTCAAATTGCTTGAGTCGTGAAATATAAATATTTATTTCTTAGTAATGATGCTCCTTATCAACACTCTGTAGTTAAGGGTCACTATCAGGAACCTGAAACAGTTAACAGTATTATACTAAAATATATAAAACATACACCATTTGAAAACAGCCTGATTTAGCTTTGCTGTCAAACTGTACCTACAACAAACAGTAATAATGATTGTGCTGCAAATGTAAGAAATCAAGATTGTAAAGAACACCAAGTATGAACTGTAAAAAAACAATACAAAATATATTACAAAATGCATACATTATATACAGTACACCTGCCTGTATATTGGCATTTGTGTCACTATCCAGGAACTAAATGATAACTTAGTGGACACATGAAACAAAACAAGTCAAGAATTATTGCTACATACAATGTAGTATGTTTGAAATCACCATACAATGGCAGGTTTAAGGTTTCTTCTCACATCCAGTGAGTTTTTCATTGTTGCGTTTTTGCAAAGCTTGAGTGTTATCTGACTTTGTGGAGGTCAGACGGTAAATGTTTCGCTTGGAGAATACGTCAGGAAAGATTGTAAAGTCATCGTTAAAATTCCATTCTTTCCAAATGCGCTGTCTGTTGTTGCATCTGTGAGAATAAGAAAAACATGTCAATCCTTATCATGTTTCATCTCCCTTACTGCTATCTGCGCCATCTATTTGTTTAAGATTTTGATTGGTTTAAAGAATGCCTGAATGGAGAATAATGTCCAATAACATGGTCGTTTTGAGGCACTGAAGTACTGAAAGCCATTGATCTTTGTTACCTATCAAGAGATGTTTTTTAAACTCCTTCAAAATACACCCACAATATCATGAGACTCAGTGAGTGTAAAGTGTATCTGTGCATTAGTGTCTCACCGGTTATAAAAACAGGGTAACGGGCCGATATATTCTGGACCTGCAAACGGACCAAACACGTGAGATAGTCGGGCAGATCTCTTGACATGAGGTCACACTCATGATAAGGCAAGACCTCCAATAGTCCAGCTTCAAGGCAAAAGTTGAGGAAGTGCTTCTTCTCCTTCGCCTCTACACTTAACCTGGATGTGAGAAGAGACATAATGTTCAGACAGGCAACATTTGAGCAGAAAGGATTTTATAAAGTGCAGAATCACCATCAGTCTTTTATAAAAGGATGGCAAACACTCTGTATGGCAACTGTGAAAGAGCTATGAATTCAAACATAGAAGAGAATATTATGGAAAAACACTGTTGTTGCTGCCAAGAGGCCAGTCAGTAAAAAAAAGAAGAAAAAAGACCCGGAATACCTAGAACCTGTGTAACCGCTATACAGGGAAGTGAGAAACAAAGAGTTTTTTGTTGTGACTTTTCCAAAGCTAACCCTTACCTCGCATTTTCTTTCAGCCGACGGCTGTCTCCGTAGTGCATCATCCACTTCCACTTCCCCGTTCCGCTGAACTCTTGCAAGATTTCTGACATTTTTTTCATGGTGCCTTAAAATTCATACGAAATGTATATCATGAGTTTACCTGGACGATGACATGACTAAATATATATAAAAAAACTCAAACGTTGCTAGTCAGTACAAAGTGCA
The DNA here is from genome assembly GCF_009769545.1 of Cyclopterus lumpus. Taxonomy (NCBI): domain Eukaryota; kingdom Metazoa; phylum Chordata; class Actinopteri; order Perciformes; family Cyclopteridae; genus Cyclopterus; species Cyclopterus lumpus. Next base: position 8,387,000 of record NC_046971.1, on the reverse strand, counting down.
CATACAAAGGCTGAGGGGCTCCAGTGCTGCCCTGTCGAACATTATAAAGCCACCCCTCGTGAAGAGCTCCTGGTGGGTGAGGTTCACAACATCATCCGGTTCGTCAATTCCAGCAAACTGCACACCTGGTGATGTCTTCAGCTTGAGCAAATGTGGGACCTGAGATAGCAGAAAGCTCAATTGGTAACTATTATTAAAAAAAACTATTTTATTATATTTGTTCAAAGTATAAAACAGATTATCTATGGAAAAGAAAATCTCCCACTAGTTCTCAATATGGTGTTTGCAGGATTCCACCCAACCAGAAGAGAAACAACAACTAGAGCCGAGGAGTCTCAACACAGCTATCAATCACGGCTCGTGAATTACTATCAGACTGTCAAACTATATATATATATATATATATATATATATATATATATATATATATATATATATATATATATATATATATATTATGGGCAATGCAGTAACAAAATATTGATTAATTCTTGATCAACGCTGCCTGGTTTAACAGTTTAATTGTGGAATTCATAGTTGCTAACTGAGCCATGATCACTGCGTCAGAGACTTCTCGGTTCTGATTGGTTGTTTTCATTTGGGTGCAAAGGAATCTTCCAATTGCCATTAGGAGCACTAGGAGGAGGCAAAGGAGACAGATTTTTGTTTCCGTCGTGTTCTTTTTGACCAGCTGATCCATTACCTCACAAATGTGCTCTGCAATGTCTTCATTCCTGAGGATGATGAGTAGAGATGAAGAACTTTCCTCAGCAAGGAAGAACTGGAATGGCTGTACAGCAGTGTGGCCCTCAGCCTCCAACTGTGCCTTTTTGAAAATCAAGAAAGAAATGTCCAAAATGTTAACAGCCATTTTCCATAAGCTTTTTTCCATAAAAATGAATCCTGTCTTGCTTTAAAATATTTTGTGATTGCAAATATGTAAACGACAATAACTGGTCAAATAAATGTAGTGATGAAAACAGTCAAATATAAAAAAATATATTTTATTGTGATTGCGTCTACCTCACGCTCTAAATGCACTAAACGATGCAAGTCCCACAAAATCACTTTCATTAACTGAAAATGAAATGTAACAATTAGGTTAAGCCGAACAAGGAATTATTCATCAACAACCTTAATGATGGCAGAGAACTCGGCTGCAGAGAGTGACACCCTGTCCCAACAGCAACCTTTCGTCATGGAAACAAACCACGTAGCTATCAGCACTCAATATCAGACTGGAAACGTAACTACTTAAAAGATGGGTGAGTTGTTTCCAGTAATAATACTCTAATAATGAATGGAAATGACTTGAAATATAATGTAGCCAACAGGAATTAGGAAACTTCCTGTTGTTATCCTGGCGAACACCCTCCTGCCAGCTGCCACCTTATTTAGGTTGTAGTGAAAATGTGTATATATATCTTATCATGTTAACAGCAATGAACTAGAACTCAGCCATTCCCAGTCCATTGCTGGTTTTTAAAGCAACCAACGGGAATAAATAGAAATACAGTATCAGAGAAAAGTTCACTAAATGTGTGACAGTACTTTTCTAAGTGTAGCATTGGTTTGTCCACAAAGTAAGCTAGGACAGAAGAAAGTATATTTTGGGGATAATGTGAGAGGACTCCTTTAGTAGTATATATAGCCATATTTTGAGGAACTGTGGGAACATACTGATCATACAGATGAACAGCAGATTAATTGCTTATTCTTAGTCTGAGAAGTTTGAATGGACATTTACACTGTGCAAACCTCAATCGAAGCTGACCACAACCTCTGATCTCCGTTGAGGATCAAACTAATGTGTGCTGGAACCATTTATACAGCGGAGGAGTGTAAGATGGTCAACAACTACATTTTAGGTGGCATATCACTTTAGTTAGTTCAGAAATGCAAGTTGTAAATGGTATATCCTTGAAGAAACATTGTCAATAGAAATTCTGCAAGTGGAAGTGTGTTGAAAACTCATCTTACCTTGGTTTCCTCAAAGAAGGCATCATCTGACGTCACTAATATGTAGAATCTGTACTTTGTTTTACAGGACTTCTTCACAACTGAATTCAGGTTACTGCGAAAACTTTTGTCCAGCTCTTTCTTCATTTGATCATAGAAGTCAAAATGGTTACCAGGTTCAGTCTTTGGGTAACCTCTATCCATTCTGAAGTGCTGAGGTCTAGATGGTACCTTTTTGACAGCACAAACATCAGTCATCATTGCCCTGTACATACTGGCACACTCTGAAGTCACACCAGAAACTCCAGCATGTTCCATTGGGTTCCCTGTTCCTGGAGAAATGTTTTGAAGACGCAAAGTCTTTTCTTTCTCAGTCAGGTCTTTCCTCTCAGGCATGTGCACCTTGATTTTCTGTCCAACAAGTGACCGTGTGTTCAAATGTGTGTTTAATTGATCCACTGAATCCTCCTGCTCCTCTAAACTGCAAAAGTGCACAGTTACAGGACTGGCGCAAGACAAATTCAGTTTGTCATGCATGTCTAGTTGACTGAGTGGTCCCCTTTTACTCCTTTTCAGAAGATGTTTCATTTTTTCTGAGAAGATAAGGCACTCCTGCTCCATCGACGCCTCGGTGAGGTCATCTTGTATGCACCTCTGAGAAACCTGCTCCAGAAAAGAATGAGATCTCTTCCGGGTGGTGTTATAGACCGTACAAATGAGTGAGCTTTGAGGTCCCAGGAAAAGACTGTCATCTATTATGGCACCATCATGTTTATCTGCATGTGAAGTTGATGCATCAGAGCAGTCTTTCTGAATCATCTGAATGCTCTTTTTAATTGTTTGCCCAACTTTCTCAACTGAACCTTGGTTTCCATCATTGAATTTATAGGAACCGTTTGCCGATTTAAAAGACTGCCCAGGTAGAGATGAGGGTATTTTGTTAAGTTTTGAAATGTCTTGTGACTTACTGTCACTAACATTTGATAACCAACTGCTCTTTGTAGAAAGCTCACTGGCCTCTTGCTTGACCTCATTTACTCCTTCAGAAGTTCTCTTGGGACTTTCTGTGTTTTTCACCAAGAGCATGGTAGTGGGTATGGTGTATGTGACTTTAGGGGTTTCAGTCTGCTTATCTTTGGAGAAATGTGACATTACAGCGTTTTCAATTTGTCTGTCTATAGAGATGCCTTGATTTTCATCACTCTGACATGGTTTCACTGCCATGACAGGACGCTGACTGTATGAACGTGGTTGTTGATTTAAATGTTTCTGTGATGTAGTTGTATGTATATCTTGGTCAACATTTAGGTTGATAGCTTGCATACTCTCAGTAGAAGGACCAGATATGTAGGGTTGACCATATTCTTGCCCTGGGGAGGTTTCCTGTATCGTATCTGTTCTTTCAAAGTAGTCTTGAACTGATGATTCAGTTTTCAGTAGCAGCAACTTAACACCAAGTACTTCCTCTAATTTACTTTTGAACGGGGATAGAGGAAAGGGATCTGCGGATTCTGTGTTAATTTCTTGTGAAGTAGAGGCCGACACCACAGCTGGTGCTGTATTGCTCATTATCTTGTCATTAGAGTTAAATGAGGTATGGCTTGGGGAAAAGCAAGATGTGATGTTCTTGCTTCTGGGTTTAGCGGTTTCATCAAGAGTGCGTTTCATATCAGCGGTTTCTATCTGGCTGGATGTGTCACTGTGGCTTGATTTGGAGAGGAACTTGTCTATACTTTGTAGAACTCTTAGAGTTCTTAGTTCAAGATCAGGATGAAGATTGTGATGAGGGTTAGCGTCACAGTTAACTGTAGACCTGTGAGACATCTCATCCTTCATGGATGTTGAGCCTCTGCTAAGACGTTTCTGAGTCAGAGGAGAAGCAGAGCAAGTTAAGTACACATATGGTTTTTCATCCATAGTAGGGGTGGCGCACTGGTCGTCAGACTCAGTTCCCGGATGGTTCGTATTACTAACATCAATAACTGATAGTAATATTTTGCCAACAGACAGTTCTGCCTTCTGAGCGTCCATTTTAGATTCACTGCATACTCCTGTAGGTAGGTCAGTTTCATGGGAGGTAGTTTCACTGATGAATGGTATTTCATCCTGGTCTTGAACAACTTCTTCAACCTTACTTTGTGAGTGTGAATCGTGTGGTTGTACTGTATCCTCCCCAGAGGTGTCTATTCCAATAAAGGGAATTACAACCATACTATGGATCTTTTCCAATGCCTCATTTGTTTTATCGATCTGTTTGAGATCTGTTTCTTTAGTCAGTTCCTCTTCAGCTTCACACTGAGGGGAATGAGCCTGATGATGAAATACATTTTTTTCAGTTGTGTTATCAGCTTCTTGCTCTCCTTTAATTGATTTGGTATCCAGATCTTCATCATCATCACCACTCCAATTGAAGTTTGGCATTACTTTGTCATTTGTCTGGGGAATAGGCCCATCTTTGCACTTGTTGTCATCAGACATGGGTAATTCTAGCTTCTGATAATGTACCTTATCTGCTAAATAAATATCCTTTTCTAAACGATTCTCAACTGCAGGTTCTTCCGAAAAAGGATTCATTTTTGATGGAGCATGAGTACATTTTTCTGAAATGGCATGGTCATTTGCACTACCGTTTGCACACAGGTTTCTTAACTGCAAAGCATTGCAAGCACCTTCTTTGTTGTCAGCTTGAGGTGGTTGCTCATCCAATGGTGGTTCTGGATTACTTTCCGTGATGCAATCCATCTTTACCGAGTCTGGGCCATCAAACATCATAGGTACTGGTTGTTCACTCAAATCCCTGTCAGTTTGCACAGGTGAAACACAACTGTCTTTCTCACAAAGTCGATCTTCTTTTCCAATGTGATCTTCAGCTTTCATCACTTCCACATCGTCATTTACATTTTCAGTCTTGTCTGGTGAAACTGCTTTCAGCTCCTCTGTAGGTAACTGATTCTCATTTTCCAAAACATTTCCATTGCACACAACACCCAATTCTTCGTTTGTTGGATCCTCATTTGCATGAATCACTTCTGGAGACTGTTTTACATTGCCTTCTTGATATGGCTTTTGTTTCACTTCCCAGTTTTCCCCATCTTTGGATTCAGTTTCATCATGCTCAACTGTATGAAGCACATCAACTGTTTCTCTGTTGGAGTCTACCTCTTTGTCTGTTACAGATTTGGATGAATGCTTTTCATGTTTTTGTACTAAACTAATCTCTGTCGCTTCTGAATTTTCTATCCCATCTTTCGTATCCATCTTCTTATTGTTGTATCCATGTAACACATGGCTAATTCCTGAAGCCGTTTGATTATTTTCTTGCTGAACGGACACCTTTTCCATTTCTTCTCGTACACAAATGATTGTTTCATCCCCTTTACAAGATGGTACATCGGTGTGCTCCAGACTCCCAGCTTTTTCTTTCACGTCCCAGTTTTCCCCATCTTTGGATTCAGTTTCAGCATGCTCAACTGTATGAAGCACATCACCTACTTCTCTGTTGGAGTCTACCTCTTCGTCTGTTACAGATTTGGATGAATCCTTTTCATGTTTTTGTACTAAACTCATCTCTGTCGCTTCTGAATTTTCTATCCCATCTTTCGTATCCATCTTCTTATTGTTGTATCCATGTAACACATGGCTAATTCCTGAAGCCGTTTGATTATTTTCTTGCTGAACGGACACCTTTTCCATTTCTTCTCGTACACAAATGATTGTTTCATCCCCTTTACAAGATGGTACATCGGTGTGCTCCAGACTCCCAGCTTTTTCTTTCACGTCCCAGTTTTCCCCATCTTTGGATTCAGTTTCAGCATGCTCAACTGTATGAAGCACATCACCTACTTCTCTGTTGGAGTCTACCTCTTCGTCTGTTACAGATTTGGATGAATCCTTTTCATTTGTTTGTACTAAACTCATCTCTGTAGCTTCTGAATTTTCGATCCCATCTTTCATATCCGTCTTCTTATTGTTGTATCCATGTAACACATGGCTAATTCCTGAAGCCATTTGATTATTTTCTTGCTGAACGGACACCTTTTCCATTTCTTCTCGTACAGAAATGATCGTTTCATCCTCTTTACAAGATGGTACATCGGTATGCTCCAGACGCCCATCTTTTTCTTTCACTTCCAAGTTTTCCCCATCTTTGGATTCAGTTTCATCATGCTCAACTGTATGAAGCACATCACCTGCTTCTCTGTTGGAGTCTACCTCTTCGTCTGTTACAGATTTGGCTGAATCCTTTTCATGTTTTTGTACTAAACTCATCTCTGTCGCTTCTGAATTTTCTATCCCATCTTTCATATCCGTCTTCTTATTGTTGTATCCATGTAACACATAGCTAATTCCTGACGCTGTTTCATTATTTTCTGGCTGAACGGACACCTTTTCCATTTCTTCTTGTACAGAAATAATCGTTTCATCCCCTTTACAAGATGATACATCGGTGTGCTCCAGACTCCCAGCTTTTTCCAATGGGGTACAAGTCCTCTTATTTTCATAGGCCCTTCTGACATCATTCACCTCATTTATGATCTCTGTGGAGTGTACCATCTTTTTGGAATGCTGGAAGAATAAAAATAAAACAGAATAAGGATTAGAATTACATAAAGCACAAATAGCTTTTGTTCACATGAAAACCGTGACTTGTTCAAGGTTTCTAACAATGAATACTGTACATCACAATTAGAAAGGGTAATAAAATAATTTGGATATTAAAGCTATACTTCACCCTTAAAATTATCATTGGATATAGAAATGGCAATTTTAGGGTTAAGAATTCCTTCAAGAAGATAGTTGCTGCCATACATGCGGATGCATCAGTGATAATCAAAGTACCCAGTTTGGCATTAAATTTCCTTGCTTTTCTGTCCACTTATCCATTTTATACCCACCAATCACACAGAGCCCTGATACAATAAATAAGATATATACAGGCATTCCTTTTTCAGTTGGTTAAATCCGAGTAGCAATCATACAGTACATCAGCACCATGGTATGCACAGTCCATCTGGAAAATGTGTGCATCACCAGAGTGCGGCACAAGACAGACATGTCAGGCACTGCACAGGGCTCTTGGAAATGAGTACACAAACTTCAATACTCTTTCTAGAGCAGGCCTGGCCAACCCGCGGCTCGCGAGCCTCATGCGGCTCTTTAACTAGTTTCATGCGGCTCTTCAGGAGCTGTCACATGACATGCGTCAAAAATGCTTGGCTGGCGCTGTCATTCACTCCCCCTACAGCTAGATGGCACACTGACCATGTAAGCCTGTTTGAGTGACGTCAAACGAGCGACGAGAGAATCTTTGGTGTGACATCATTTGTGTTGTAAACAATTTCCGTCAAGTTACCTCTTGAAATGACAGGGAAAAAAAGCACAGCCAAACGAAAATATGAAGAAGAACACAGGACGTTTTTGCCAGAGTGGGAGAGTTTATATTTTTTTGTTAAACGTAATGGCATGCCGATCTGCCTTATATGTCACGCAGCATTAGCGCATTTCAAAGCTTCAAATCTTCAGCGTCACTTCAGCTCACTCCACCCTAACATCGAACAGGAATTTCCAAAAGGGACTGAACTTCGCAAGAACAAGTTGGTCGCTTTGAAAAGCCAGGCAGAAAAGCAGGTGCAGTTTTTCCAAAAATGTACGAAACACTCGGAGACCGTAACGCTTGCATCATATCAGCTGGCTTGGAACATAGCACGGGCTAAAAAGCCACACAACGAAGGGGACTTCATTAAAAAATGCCTCATTGACGCCTTTGAAATCTTGGCTCCTGGAGACGATTTGAAGAGGATTGTTCAAGATAAGGAATGCCAGAAGTCTCACTAAGCAGCATAGTAAGAGAAAGATGTTATTGAAAATTATTCTATTATTGTTTGTGGACTTGCTTGAACTGAGAGTTTGTGTGTGTGTGAGACAGTGCACACGTTAACTGTTGAAAATTACTGATATTATCATGTTGGTGTGGTTATTTTCATTAGATCTGGCTGAGCAGAGGTCTGTGTATGCGTGCATACATGATTAAAAGATGATGTTCATGTGTACCCATGTGTATGATGTGGCTCTTTGCAGTAACACAGAAAAAAAAGTGGCTCTTAGTCTCTGACTAGTTGGCCACCCCTGTTCTAGAGTATGGTTTGTACAGTGCAAACCATTGGGGGCATCAGAAGATGGGATGGACATCCATTAGATTACCCATTGGGTAAGATTAAGGATAAAATATGTGATTGGATATCTCTGAAGCATCAACTGCAGATAATCTATTTCTGCTCTTCCATGAGTATGCATTGATGATTGAGGTGTTTGCTTGGGAGCTGTGTTGTCAGGGACAATAGTTATTGGAAGGGTCTCCCATTGCCAATTGACCCATGTCTCTAGGCCAGAAAAGGAGTGATTTGAACACCCTTATGAGAAAGCCAAAATAGGACATAGCCACCGTATCCAGAATATGGAAAATGGGCTACGCCCCGGAGAAAAGTCTTTAGAGGATTGCCTATCAGCTGGGGCTGGACCGTGCCTCAGTTCCCCCCTCCCCCATAAAAATAGGAAGGGCCTTTTGTTTAGGGGTCACCACCCAGACAGAAAGGAATGGTATAGTACATGGGTCGTTTGGCAGCAGGCAAATGTGAAGGCCTTGTCTAGTTGATCACTAACCACTGAAACCAGCAATCAGTATGTGGAATGTCACCTTTGGTGGAAGGGGTTGAGGCAGAATAGCACCAACTATACATAGTTGGGCACATCTCTCAGGTCCTGGATAGAAGCTTGACTCTCCTTGGCTGATGTCATCCAGGGGGCTTGCCTTGTGGTAATGCCTTGTATGCTGATGAGAATAAAAGGAAAGCCACCATTATGTTTGTTCTTATGTGCCAAATAGCTTTTCAGAGTGTTTATATCAGATGGTGGTACAGTAGAACCTGGTAGATTGTCAATCAAAGTATCCATTACTGCAAACAAAACATATCATGTAATTGTTTTATATTCAAAATACCATTGGACAAAAACATGAAATGCATAATAGTTTGTCTTTAATGTAACATTACGATTGGATCCCAACCTGTATTGCATTTGCCTCCTGTGGTCCCACAGATGACTTGAGTGCGTTTAATATTTCACTTGCTTCTTTCCGATCAATGGACGCAAAAGTCTCTTTTCTTTTTGCTTGTGGATCTGGACTGACAATCTCTGCATTGGTGTTTCTTAGTGACAAATCCAAAATCCCCGATCCTTGGTCCAACATAGAGTCTTCTTTTTTGCTGAAGTCCAAAATCTTTGAAATCGAAGTGTCTGTAATACTCGGGAAAGGTGCAAATGAATTGGCCTTGAGCTCAAACGGAGCTTGAGCCGATGCCATTTCAATGGACAAAGAATCACTCTCTTCTGAAAATGGGGATGAGTCAAGATTAAAGAACCTGGATGTTGACCGGCTGTAGAACAGACCTATCCACATGTGGACGATGAGCCGCACCTCTTCACTGGTGTCTTGCATGGAGAAATCCCAAGGGCTATCAAAGATGTGAAATGCACAACAATTAGCTCTTTCAGTTGAGTAAGTGATGATCATCACATCTCAACTTTACCACATATTGACAGCATGACCATTGTCAACTAGATAAACAAGTATAGCACTAAAATGATGTGAAGTCTAAAGATACATTTTTTACTATTATGTTGAGATTCCTTGTATAAATAAGTAATACAATGTACATACCCATGTAAAGCTCGGACGATAGTTCTATCCTTAGAGTCATTTGAAAACTTGCTGTCCAGATCAAAGTCATAGTTTTCTTTCCATTGCTTTGTGACTTGGATAGATCCATCCTTGTTAACAAAGGTGCGGGAGTGTCTGAACTTTCTTCTGCGCACCAAGTGTTTTTTCAGGTATTCTGGAGTTCTGTGGTTTTGTTCACTACTGTCTTCCTTTCCGACAGAAGGAGGTAGAGTTTTAATTTCATTGCCATACATTGTATGGTGATGGCGCAGCAGTCTAGTAGAACCACTTAAAGGGGATACCTGGAAAGGTGTACCTGGCAAACCCAACAGTAGAGAGGAAGACGGGGGCAATGAGTAAGCATGTTCTTTAGATACCAAACCAACCCATTCACTGACTTCCACAAGATGGTTTGGTGAAGTAGACTCAAGAGGCCGCATGGGTCTAGCAGCAGGCTGTCTAAGCAGAGAATGAAGAACTGACTCTTGCTCAGCACTGGTATGATCTTTCGAAAGGTCACACTTCTTCAAACTTGTCTCAGTTTTTCTTTCAAGTGCTGGGTCTGGTTGTGGTGGAACCTGGTCATTATTGGCACTGAGTGCCAAGTCAGCAAGTAAGCTCAAAGCATCTGTAGATGAGCAAGCACTGTTAATTTTTTTCTTAACAGTCTTCCTGACAGAATTAGCCCTAGTACACTCTTTGAATTTGTGTTTTTCACTGGCAATACAAGTTGGGGTTTGAAAATGCAACCACCCTGTGAAGACAAAACAGAGGAGAGAAAAGAGAATGAAAATAAAAGTAGCACATTGAAAGCATTTGAAATATACTAATGTATTACTATCAGGAAACTGTCACCAACTTGTAAACTATGTCATCGTTTCAAACAAAAGGGATTGGTTGAAAAAGCCAATAACGCCACATTTGGGTGCAGATGTATAGGATAGGCAAAATGTAGCACAAGCCAGAAGAAAGCAACATTAAATGAAGAACTTGCAAAGACTTAGCAAAGCAAAGCAATGCTAAGGACAGATGCAGAGGTAACAGATCCAAGAAAAGGGTCACTTAGTTTTGATGGCATGCTCAATACCGAGATGTTACAAATCATAAGAATCATGCAGAAATGTATAGATATGACTTACATTTCTGTTTAACATATTCCGTAGAGATGCCTTGATGCTTTTTGAGCGTTTTAATCCTTCCCCTTCGCGGAAAGATTGGTGGAGGCCTGTGTATGATTTGAAGTTGTTTGTCTAAAACAGTTTGCTCTTGTTGAATATCTCGACCGTCGGTTTTCGGTATCTTATCTACTGTCTCTCTAGGGGTCAGTCCTAATGCATATGCAAAAATAGGGTCAACTGAAAGCATCTTTGAAACTTCCTTGACACACACATTGGTATCCTGGACACTTGTAATTGTATAATTACTCTTCAGGTTCCTAGCTTGTAAGTCAACTTTGCCCTTCTTGAGACAGGGTTCAGTGTCTTGGGCAGTATCTGCAGTCGTTTCCTCTGAGACGAGGAGATCAGTTTTTCTCTTTCCTCGTAGAAGAACTGATTTTAATTTACTCAACAGAAATTCACCCTTTTTTGCAATCTTTCCCGGGGAGAGGGTATCAGTGTGTTTTTCTTTAACTGCTTCCGAGGGAGGAGTTGCTGTGCCATCAGTCCTTGAAAAATGCTCACTACTCTCTGAATTCAAAATCAATGAACCCTTGCCATCATCTGACGGTACTAAAATGCTGTGTCCAGGAATAACATTGTTGACAACACGTTGAAGATGGTTCCCTCCATCCTTGGATGTTGTGGCCTCTGTTTTGCCCACTGCTGTCTCCTGAGTAGGATCGGACTCTTGCACTATTTCATCCGAGTCATTCACAAAGGTATCAATCAACATTTTTTCAAGACACTGTTCATCTTTTGTAGATTGAAGTTTATCCTTTAAAAACTTAATCTGATCAGCAAAATCTACAGAGCCATGAGGAACCAAAATTCTTCCACATTCGCTGATGACCGGCTTTAAGTCCCAGCGCTCCGTTTTCTTCCTCAGAGGATAAGCTTCAATGTCCATAGAAATTGTGCTTTCCAAGCTCTGCTGTCCAGGGTCTGTTTTTTTCTCATCTGGTACTGCTAATCCAATAGAAGCCGAGTTTACCTTTTCATTTATTGATAGTTGTCTAAATTTGCACATTCGCATTTGTACTTTCCTTCGATCAACATTGGAAGGAGGACTGAACTTAGGGTGGCCTGATGATCCCTTTGCCCGGAATTCCTTCCGACTCTTCAAGTTGTCATCCTCCACTGGTATTTGTAAACTGGGAGTTTCAACGCAAGCTTTAGATACCTTCTTCCGACTTTTGTAATGTCCCCTGCGTCCCCTCCGTTTGTTTTTTGTGAACCCGGGACAATCCAAAAACTTTTTGGGTGCAACATTCACCTCCTTCCGACAGTTCACTTCTTCTGTTTGTAATTTGGCTGTTGAAAAAACAGAAAGCTGAAAGTAATTTTGCTTTGTGGCAGACACAGTACTAATCATACTTAAACCCTCATTAGTGATAGTTTGCTCTGCTGAAGTAATGCTGACAATCAGCTCTGCAGGAAGGTCATCTGATGTAGAAGGAGTCAGGAGATTTTTTGCCCCCATGTCATCAGTTTTATTTAGCACGCTCAGCTCAGATTTGGCAGTGTCTTTGCTTGTATCTCCAACTTGCACATCATCTGGTACAACATTTTGTGGCACAGTTATGAAGTCAACTTGTGATTCTGTGTTTGTTATACAACTGTCCACAGGTGTTTCACTGTTTACAGGAGATATCTGGACTGTCAACTGGTCTTCTGACTCCATGCTAACAGATTTGTCTGGTTGCTCCTCAGGAGATGAGAGACAGATGTAGACATCATCATCAAGGTCTTCCATTCTCTCCTCTTGTCCAGCTGCCAGGATTTCTGAAGCCTTGGACACTGGCAGTTGAAAAGAGTCTGGTTTGTTCAGGTATGACCTGAAGCTCTGCCATGCCTTGTTAGTCCACTCCGGAGATGAGTAGAGGTGCTTGTGAGCATCCGGCACATCATACTGATCAGGAAAGATGCTGACTTCTCTTGTGGGACTTGATGCCAACCCAGGATTGATCAGTGCTGCGTAAGTCTGCATATGCTGCGCCAAGACTTCACAGAATTCTTCACTTGGGTCAAAAGGTGTTTTCTCAACTTCGGCCTCTGCATAACTTAGCACTGGTAGAACCTGCCGGATTTCAGATGACATGGCAAACTTTCTCTCTCGAAATTTAGTGTCTGTGAAAAATGTAGAAAGTGTACCTGTTAAATCTTTGCTTTGTATTTATAAAAAATATCAACATCCACTGTTAACATATGCTGTAATCACCTCTCTGTATGACTTGTGAGTTTGGAAACACAAACATGCCCTGCAGGACATCAGTAGCACTGGACCCAGTATCTGAAAAAACAAAGCAAAAATGTCTCAATGTAGCCGATATGAAGCTGAATCGTGTTTGTTAAAAAGAGATAGAAATCAACAAGTTTTTTTGTGTAACTGACAGCATAGTGCTCCGTCATAATTTTAATATCTTACCATCATATTTGAGGAAATGGGAGGAGTGCAACAGGATGAGAAAACCACCATCATTCAGCTGAATAGTGAGAGCCTGTGGGTGAATGAGCATTTTTGTCAGTTTTTGGATGTTAGATAGCAAGTAAATTCAACAAAAACATTATAACGTAGCACAATAAAAAAAATAAAAATTTTTAAAAAGACTGCGGAAGCTAAAGACTACAAACTAGACAGAGAAAATGATGAACAATTTAAAGAATCAATTCATAGTTTGTCAATATTTGATAAAAAACACCAATCATTTGCTCATAACAATTGTGTTAATGTTAGGGTTTGTCTTGTTTTCTGCATTTGATATCAGTTTAAATGGTATACTTTTGGTTGCTCACTTTTAGACAAACCGAATAAAACACAACTTTGAGCTCTAATAATTGTGACGCATATTTGTGACTATTTTTTTTATGGAATGACTGAATAAGCACTGCAATGTCTGGATGACTATAAACAAAAACTCACAAGATCTTTCTCCTTGATCTCCCGCAGAAGTAAAGAGAGAGAGTGGGTTTCCTCAACCTCAGAAGACACCAACTCACACAGACTGAAGTATAAGCCATCCAGAAAGACTAAAAGACATAAGAAAGAGCCAAACTCATTAATGAAATGTTCAATACATCAAAGAATTGTGTTGAGACATTCCTTGAAGATGTAACTCTTGTGAAATATGGCTAATTTTTTTCAATTTTCTCATAGCACACCTTCTCCATAAAAGCAGGTTTCAAAGACCGCCCTTGGCAGCAGCTGTCGCAGATTCAACATGGAAATGACTCTGCGTATTTCAACAATGGGTGGCCTTAAATGGAAAGACAAGACAACGCACAGACAATAGGTACAAAATAAACAAAATGATATAAGACATTCAAGAATAAAAAAATGTGTGCATTTCCTATGTGCACATCTTAACTTACAGTACGGCAGGAATCAAGGCCCCTGCTGTAGATCGCAGCCCAACCTCATAGACCTGCGGGCCTATTTGAAGCTGACCCCTCCACGGAAAGTATTGACAAACTGGGGGAAGAAAAAATGAAATAAAACAATTATATAACAGTTTTTACTTTGTCAGTAAATGGATATTGGTGTAAGAATATTGTTTTAAAATATTGCAATGTATCTATTCACTAGACAGTAGCTGTATATGAGCTGTTTATTGTGCCAAACCTCTTGGAAGTGCTATTGTATTTCTTTTTGACAGCAATATGTATGGCGAAACACTAGGTTTGCCTTTAATTACATGTTACTTACCGATTTTTTTCTCCTCACTGAAAAGAGAAATCAAGAAACAATTAATCAACCTGACTTAAATTCCATTTCATACAAATTGAACATAGTTGAGTTGCTGAAGTGAGTACCTTTTCTCCTGTGATGCTTCGAGTGTTGCTTTGGTATCCGTATATGAAAATGACACAATGGCAATAGGACAGGCAGCGCTGGGAGATTGAGTCGTCACATTTCTTCCATCATCTAGCAGCTCATACATGTAATACTGCAGGGATACAACAAGACACACTTGAGCTGCCTGGTGTCTATGCCCATGCTTTGCTTATCAACATTTAGATGTGTCAACATACTGACTGCTAAGAAAGACAAATTGCATGTTTTTCCATCACTAGCTAAATGCCTCTATTTACCTGAGTTCTCTCAAAGGCAAGAAAAGAGCTAGTTTTGGAAGATACTGAGGGCAACTGTTCGGACACATGACAGTCAAACCCCACAGTGGGCGCAGTGAAGTTCTGGGTGTAGTTCTCTAAAACCCTTTTAACTCTACCCTGTTGATAACAACAAAAGGACAATGATGTTGTTCATTAATTGTTTAGTTTTTTTTTGTAAAAACACAATGACAACTATTTATTTCTCTCCCCAATACCTTTGTCAGCCTGATGATGGCAACGTATCCAGACTTCCCATGATACCAGCGGTTAAGATCCAGACAGTCAGAGTACATTGATATGTAAACACCTGAGTAAACACAAAAAAAACTTAACTTAATGAGAGTTAAATTATAATAATTAATTCATAACTTCAACGTGCCTTTCCAAATAACTGAATGTCCTACAGCAGCAACGCCACACCCTGAAAGACAAATGTGTCACAGCTGTCAAGGACACACCACACCATTAACATCTGAATAGCCTCACCCACTGCAAGTTGAACGTGAACTCAAAACAATGTTACATTAAGCCATTATGAATACATTCTCTTCACAAGAGATTTTAAGATAAAAAAAGTCCAGGAGTGAAAACTTTGATACTTTAGACAAAAGACAAAAGTTTACTCGCACTAATAATCAAGCTTTTAATTCTTAGTTCCCAGAAGGCAAATCAACAAACTGTATTGATTCCACAAGGAGAAAGTGTAATCTCCCAACAGCAGACAGTACCTCTAATGGTCACCAGATGATAGGATTTTAATAAGTTACTTTCACTACTTTGGATGTATCTTGGTGAGGACTTTATTAAAATACATTGACATATGAATGCGCATAAATAAGAAACCTGACAATGAGTCCATTCAGTGAAGTTTTCACAGGTTGCAAGTCTAAATGTAGGAGTCTTAACAAAGAGTCAAACATAAAACCTGCTTTGGCAGGATGTGTTTGACTCAATAAACGCGTCTGTTATGTGAAGGTATTTGAGGAAGTCTCTCATAGTGAGTAGCATTGCAATTAGCACAGGAACTTAAACAGAGAAGAAGAGGCAAGGATGAGAAGTGCAACATAACAACCCATAGCAAGGAAACATTTAAAATGTGAAGTTATAAAGCAAAACATCATAGAAATTATGTTACAATTAAATTAGAGCTATGTTACAAGGAAACAGCTACAGGGAAACCAACAATAAATGCTGAATTCCTATCATGTGCACCAACATTTAGTTTCCGTTTCCCAGCAGATATTCTTCCACTTTCATTTTTATACATTCAAACAGCCATTTAACTTGCTTTCACTTTCAAAGGCACTAGTGAACCAGACTCTCAACATGGACCTTGCCTTAGCTCGATCTACATTCCAGATACTTTGGACAGGCTGCATGCATGAATAAGGCCATCAAGGTAATATATTTTTAATCAAGTAACTAGTAAGTAAACCATGTAATATTTTACAACAACTGTTGTTTAGACCTCTAGGTCTCCACTTGGTCTTTCCTGCATTGTAATATGACCTCTAGGTTGGTCGTGTCAGAGCTCTCCGGACTAAGATGTCGCTGTGACCTCACTACGGGTTTACATAGAGGCAGTATGAGAGGAGGAAAAACTTAAATCACCATTATTTACCTTTCGAAGGATCTCCAAGAGTTGTACATGTGCTGTTTCCAGGGAGCACACCAATTTCACTTAGTGCATTCGCCTTCAAACAAATACAAATGAGCATAATCACTGGGATTTGTTTGAGCATGATGGTTTTCTCATGTGTACCAGCGTTTCAGTGTTTTTACCTGGTTGGTATCTTCAAACAGCAAAAACCCATAAGATTCCTTCAGGTCCTCCTCTGAATAACCTACTTCTCTTCTCTTTTCTCGGAAAGCATTATACTGATAAAAGAGAAGAAAGAAGAGACCAGTTTGAAAGCTGGAACACCCTCTGACACTAATAATTAAAAAAGGTGAACATATTTAATGACGTCTAAATATTGGTGAATGAGGAATAAGATTTGGACTGACCTTTTCTTCAAGTGCTGGATTTTGTACCAAGACAGCAGACTTGTACCTGAAAGATTGTTTTGACTCCTCGTACAAATACGCATTTTTAAGTGGAGCCAAAATACTGCTTTGAAAGACGTCACATTGTTCTGAGACAGGTACTAAAACACCTGGAAGAATACACAAAAAAATACAATCATTAGCATTACAGCAAAATCGCGTTTTCGCTTTTCTTCAAAAAAGGGAAAAGTTTCACAAGCCTAGGACTTTGTGTACCGTGACACACGACACCGAATGCACGCTTCCTTCTTTTAGTCTCATCATACATAATCCCACAAACAGTTTGGGGGCAAATACATATTCGATGCACGTTTATTGTTAATCTTAAAGTGAAAGTTACACGCGGAGAGGCGAAGAAGAAAAAAAAAAAAAAAAAAAAAAGAAGCTCGTCACCTTTACTCGAGGTACCACCATTCCCACTTTCCATTGCAATACTTATGAAATCTGTCGTTCTCCCTTCGGCCTACGTTGAAAACAGTTGTCTCTGTTGTTGAACATTACAGAAGACATATGCAGTCCCATGAATCCTGCGTCCGGGAAACCTTTCGAAGTAACTTGAGCTTTCGCCGCAATTTCCACTGACATATTAATGCGACAACCAGGAAGTTACAGAACATAAGCCCCAGTCTGAAAGCGGAGAAAGAAAAACATCCACTTAAATCCACTCATATCGGGTAATACGTCCTTTTAATTAGGACAGATCCTCGGTCTTCACACGGTGGTGGTCCGCGGGTGAACAGTCCCGTATCGAAATAGAAACAGAAACCTATCGAGGGGAAACCTCCATCTTGAAAGTCTCCACCAAACTGGTCGTGTTAGTGAAGCTAGCTGCGCTTGCGGTTCTCTGCTCCTGCGTGTGTGTGTGCGTGTGGGTGTGTTGTCCTCTTCTCAGTGAATAATTAATTATTGCTAGCTATAAAACGAACTGACATCGAACCAAAAGACAACCTGTGTTTCTACCCGTAACGTAAACAGCCTGTTAGGTTATGGTTATGGTTTGGATTACACAAGAAATATACAGTGTGGACATTGTTTTTGTGTGTGGTGTAACTCTAGAGCTTGTGGGTGAAGTTGTAGTCCGAGCTAACTGCTAACACACGTTTTCCAACACTCACACTGAGGCAGCACCAAACTTAGTTTAATTTCTGTATTTATAGAAAGAAACCATGAGCCGACAGCATTTGGATTTGATGACCATTCTTCCGGTGTTTGTCATTAAGCGCTCACTAACTTGGTAGGAGGTTATTGTTCGGTGACCCAATGTCCCAGTTTGTCCTGAGTGTCCAGAGTCCAGACTATAAAAACATCAGAAATGCCCCTGCCAGGAACAACATGTCCTTTTTTTCACCAAGATTAGAATGATGTTTACCATGTTCTGCTATATAGCAATAAACAATAGCACACCTACACAAGTGTGCGTACATGAATGGTCACCCCTGGTTTAATGGCCTTTAAAACGCCATTAGACAATGTTTTTAATGTTTTAAATTGGTGCGTAATATGAAATGGTTTACTATTGCTAAACCAAGTGAAAACCAGGAAGACCCCTAATTATGAATCTCTTTGCAGCTTTATGCAATATTTATGCAATATATACATGGTGTTGGTCTCTTTATGGTGTATGGTTGAGTCTTGTGGCTCTCACTGCGAAAACCATAAACTGAGTAGATGTCGTCTCTGTGATATCACCCGTAGGGGTCTGAGGAACCTTGTGAAGTTTAAAGTAGGTGGCTGTTGTCATCAGAGGAGACAGCAAGCTACGGCAACAACAGTCACTCAAAGCGGCCACGCCCTCATTTATACATTTGTATAATTCACATGGGTGAGTGTAATAAGAAACCATCCCCCTTCAGTTGTCAAGAATGAGGATATAGCTGTAGACAGACAAACAGGTTTTTCTTTGTGCCAGTCTGTAAACAGTATTTTCTCTGCTTCAACGGAGATCAATTCGCTTTCAGAGCCAGCCTCAAGTGGTCATTTGAGGAACTGCAATATTTGGCACTTCACTGTTGGTTTAATTTCTCAGCACCTGGAGGAAAACATGGATTCCATGGACTTGCAATCCATGTTTGCCTTTTGATTTTTGTATTGCAATAAAAAAAAAATAACAATGACCCCCAAAGAGTCACGACGGGAATTATTTTTCTGAACTGCTTTTGTGTTGCTTCTGGATATTTTCTCATTCCATAGGAACATTTAGTGTGTTGGTACAGTCCATGCTGCCAGTTCAGAGAAACACTCTCCAGATACAAGGGTAATGTTTGTTGGCAGATTGATGTCAGAACAACCTGGAGCTGAAAAAGCCCAAAATTGAGGAGCCCCCCAACACTACCCGCCCCTCACCATACTGTGCACTGTGTCTGCGGTGGAGACCTTCAGGTTTCTGGGATCCACAAACTCCCAGGACCTGAAGTGGGCCTCCAACATCAACACCATCCGGAAAAAGGCCCAGCAAAGGTTGTACTTCCTGCGCCAACTCAGGAAGTGCTGATCCTGTTCTACTCCGCCATCATCCAGTCTGTTCTCTGTTCTTCAATTACTGTGTTGTTTGGATCGGCCACTAAACAGGACACGGACAGATGACAACGGATAGTCAGGTCTGCAGAGTGTAACAGGAGTCAAATTCCATGTATGTGCCCACATACGTGGCCAATAAAGCTGATTCTGATTCTGATTTGTATAAAATTGTAAAAATGACACTTTCCCAACATGAAGTCATGTAGATGCTGCTGTTGAAATGCAAATATCACAACCAGTACAAATCCACAGCCACACAGCACATCATGGATTAGCAAGTGTAACATAGCTAGCTGGAGTTAGCCACGTTAACCACAAAATGAACAAACACACACAAAGCATTCATACCTTTGCACTTGAAAACATCGTCTGTACAGTTTTGTTTCATGTTGCTTTAGCTAGTCGAAAGCTTTATATTAATTGGTTAACTCATAGGTAGCCACAATGTAAGTAACTAGTTGTGCTAACGTTAGTTAGTTAGTTAAGCTCAAGTTTCATGCGGTTCTCATGTCCATGCACCAGCAACCGGTGGGAGGCGAGTAAATACATTTTCTTCTTCTAATTTCTTCTGCATTATTAAATATAAATACACTTTTTAAATTTTTTTATTATTGGTATTTATTACTTTCTATTTTCAGTTAATTATTTTTACTTGAATGTGGGAAACCGTCTCCCTATTTTTCAAACACCCAGTCGCCTACATATCCCAGAGTTCAAAGCCCTCGTTTGTTTGGACTGGACCTGAGCTGCTCTCACTGAGCACCCGGCGGCCCTGCGTGTTTTACGATAATGCTGGCAGTCTCTCTCCTCTTGCATCAAAATGAAGAGCATGTCTGGCTGAAGCTTCGTGGTTAACGGAAAAAGAAAAGAAAAAACGGTAACATGAGATGGAGATCACTCGGACCAGACCGTCCTTGTATGGAGAAATCGGTAAGTAGCTTACAGTTTGTGACCAGCAGTAACCCAGTGGGCTAAGCGAAGGACCGGATGGGGCTGGTACACTCATGGCTGGTAGCTGCAGTAGTGATATTAGCGTCACGGTGGCTGTCTGTTCAGCTAGTGAGGTGAATGAGAGCTAACTACTAGCACGCTCTCTTAAAGTGTGAAGGCATGACGGAAAGCTGTAAGCTCGTTGCGCAGGCCAGCAGGAACTGAAGTGCAGTTATATCGGCTCTTTCACAGCAAATGTAACATACTTAAAGATGTATATTCATCGACTGTATGATCAATGGAGCCAATAACACACACACACACACACACCTTACGATGCAATGCAATACAACACACCAGTGCTGTAGCTCGTGATGGTTTGTATTATGCCCCTTTTCTGTGCCAGGTAATGTAGCTAGATGAACATGTAAAACATTTTTGATAGGATGAAGACTTAAATATATCAGAATCAGAACTGATTATTGCCAAGTGCGTTACACCTACAAGGAATTTGACTTAGTGAAAGGTGCATAACAATAAACAAAAACAAAAAACCGTGCAATAACATAATACATCGTTTAAAAATATGAAAATGTACAATATAAATATGTGAAACAAACATAAATGTACGTTAAAACAAGTGTATTATCAAAGTGGCAAGTGTATTTTAATCTAAGAAAAAAAAGAAGATGTGCGAACAAGTCTTGGCGTGAAGGCAGATTGCAGCCAATCACCTTCTCAGAAGAGTGAATGACAGCTGCAGTCAATGTCATTTTGTTCTCATGTTTATCACAAATTCTAAGAAAAGCTAATTGTGGATTATTTTTAGGCTAAATAATAACAAGTCATATTTAAGCTTTATGACTGAATTAACTTGACTAGAGTTCATCATAAGTCAACATGCAGACATCCAGATAATGTACGCAACATGAATAGAAAGGCTCAGTATTGTTTGGCTTCACATATTTGCAGCTCATGGGCTTGGATTCTGGACAGACCGGTCAGCAGTGCATGAGGCCGCTGCACAGGGCAGGGCCCTTCAGTTGCAGCAGCTGATCGAGGGAGGCGCAGCAGTTAATATTGTGGCAATCGACTCCATCACCCCCCTGCATGAGGCGTGTATACAGGGACAGACCCAATGCGTCAGACTGCTGCTGGACGCTGGCGCACAGGTGAGATGGCGTCAGAGATGTCGATGGCTTCCATCATCCGTGCATGATTGACTGTATTATGGCTCTATGTCTTCCAGGTAGATGCTCGTAACATCGATGCAAGCACACCGCTGTGTGATGCCTGTGCAGCAGGTAGCCTTGAATGTGTCAAGCTGCTGTTGGAGTATGGAGCAACAGTTAATCCTCCACTGTTTACCTTCTCACCGCTTCATGAGGCTTGCATGGGAGGTGCGTCTCGTTGTATACAACAAAACTGGCTTAGTTTCATCAGCCAACCCTGTTTCCAAACAGTGTTTGTACTGGGTCAATGCAGCTGAGAAGTGGGGGAACTAATTATGTTTTGCGGAAAAGTGAAGAAAACCTTCATCAAAGCAGGCTGTAACCTCATGACGTTTACCAGTGTTCTTCCTAAATAGTGCTGGGAGCCCATTTAGCTCGAGGCTAATTTAAAAACATAATACAGTACCAGAACTCTTGATTATTAATTAAAAGCCTTTCAAGATGTACCAATGAATCAGAAACCAATTGCCCAATTTCCTGGAAGCCTACGGGACAAAAGTAAACTGTATATGCTGTCCTCGGAATTGGAACGCACTCGAATGATTGAAGCATTGCTTTGAAAATGAAA
This sequence comes from Cyclopterus lumpus, assembly GCF_009769545.1. NCBI lineage: Eukaryota > Metazoa > Chordata > Actinopteri > Perciformes > Cyclopteridae > Cyclopterus > Cyclopterus lumpus. Next base: position 8,364,761 of record NC_046971.1, on the reverse strand, counting down.
GGGATGAGTAAGAAGAAAGCTTGAAAGTGAAACTCCGGACAAAATCTATTCATGCTGAACAACAGCTTTGATACTCTGTGAAGGAAACCACAAAATACAGCCACCTTTTACAGCCTACAAGAATTGAGTGTTGGTATACTCAAGAGACCATTTTTAGTTGGAGTACGATATCTACATGAACTTCTCTTTTTTACTTTATTTTTTACTATATTTACTTTACTATATTTTTCCTGTCTCTCACAATAGGAAATTCTGATTGTGTTCAGCTCATGATTGATCAAGGAGCTTTTATGGAGGCCCATGACTGCCACTATGGGACACCGCTACATTTAGCCTGCGCAATGCAACATTATGACTGCGCTAAAGTTCTCCTAAGTGGAGGTGAGTTCAGGGTTGTCTTCTGCACACCACAGCTGGGTCAAATGTAATATGTTTGGGTCAAAACCGGGATATGGACCTTTCACAATTTGAATGTCATGTTTTGGTTGTCACTAGTGCTTTTATATATTTTTTATTTCAAGGCAACAACATATTTTAAAGATGTTTTGTTCAGTCATTAGGAGAAGAGTATCTTGCTTTATCAATTAACCACTTTTAAAAAAGTGTATTTCATTATGTAACTGTAATCTGATAAAAGATGTTTAAGATTTAGCATATTATAGTAACCGGCTTATTACCATAACACAGTCAAGTGTTACTATATGACAATATTTGTTACTGAAAGATGAGGTTTATTTTTGTTAATAATTATTTTGTAAATTAAACATTTACTGATGTTTGTTGAGATTTTAATAGTATACAAAATAGTAATTGTATCTATTTAAAAATATTGTTATGTGTTTTGATGGGTAACTACATAACTCTGTGTAGCACCCGCTGATAATTATGTTCCTTTATGAAATGGTTATTGATTATAATGCATTTGCAGTTAGCTTAAAAAACTAAATTGGCTACAAACCAGAAGTATTATTATTATTTATTTTTTTTCATACAGTTTTGTCTTACTTTCCCAAAGGAGCAAATGTGAATGCTGCCAAGCTACATGAGACGGCCCTTCATCATGCAGCCAAATCCAAGAGCATTAACTTGATTGATCTACTTGTGGAGTTTGGGGGGAACGTGTATGCCAGAGATAACCTGAACAAAAAACCCATCCACTACACCAGTCAGGGATCCACCCCCTATCTCTGCCTCGAGTTTTATGAGAGTAAGTGAGCATCCTGTGACTGTCCCTTTATACAGTATGGGCTATAAGTAGTTAGACTGTGACACAATCTTTCTAATTTTGCCTATTTACACAACTGCAATGGATTTTAAATAACGCATCTATATTTACACAGTGCCCCACATTTTCAGAGGCTCAGAAGTAATTGGACAATTGGCTTACAAATGGTTTGATGGCCAGGTGTGGCCTGTCGTTATTTCATGACAAATTAAGCAGATAAAAAGGTTCTCAGTACAGATGGACAATGACCCAAAACATACTGTGAAAACAGACCAAGAGCTTCTCAAACTCTGCATTTGGTGATGACTATGGGTGGAAGACTTCAGGCAGTCATTGACCACAAAGGATTTTCCTCCCAATTATTAAAAATCATCATTATATTAATTGTTATGTTAGTTTGTCCAATTACTTCTGAGCCTCTGAAAATGTGGGGGACTGTGAAAATGGTTGTAATTCCTAAACGGTTAACACAATGGTTTTGTAGACTGAACAAACTTGTCAAGAAGGCCAGCAGTGTGCTGGGGTGTCCACTGGATACGGTGGAGGTGGTGGGAGACAGGAGGATGATGGCTAAGCTATCATCCCTGATGAACAACACCTCCCACCCCATGCAGGACACTCTGGCAGGTCTGTACAGCTCCTTCAGCCACCGGCTGCTTCACCCCCCGGTGTGTGGAGGATGAAGGAGAGGTACCACAAGTCCTTCCTTCCTGCTGCGGTCTAGCTGCACAACCAGCTGAGCTCCCAGTAGACCACAACACACTTCAATTACTTCATTCACTCCAACCGGTGCAATATCAATACACTGAAAATAGACATATTTATTCTGCCTGTGTGTAAATATTATTGTATATATTATTCAGTTACTGTAGATTATTTACTGTTTTTATTGACTGTTTACTGCCTATTGTTTATTTTTTTATTTAAACCTTTAATTAACCAGGTGAGTCCCATTGAGATTAAAAATCTCTTTTTCGAGGGTGACCTGCCAAGACAGGCAGCAGCATAAGAAACAGTTACAAACAAAAAAACACAGAACAAGACAAGTTAAAAGAAAGTAAAAGTTAAGAGACAGTGACATAACCAAGTTAATTTAAGAAACATTGACATTTTTGGGAACCTGCCTTTATATCACTTCTTTGATCTTACTATGTCTTGTGTGCACTTTACCCCTTTGCTGCTGTGGTCCTGTAAATGTCCCCCCTGCGGGACTAATAAAGGATTATTTTATCTAATCTTATCTTCTATCCATTGAATTAAAGCTGGAAGTCTACAGTTCAACCACATATTGACTGCATCATTTCATATCTGTGTCGAGGACAAAAAGAAACATTGTCACAGTCCAAATACTTATGGCCTTGACTGTAGATCATCTCATCTCTGTTTCCTCTTCCGTAGATACCCCTCTGAGTCTACAACAGATCAGCAGAGTGGCTGTGAGAGGGGCCCTCGGCATAAGAGCACAGGAAGTGGTTTCCAAACTGAACTTGCCCAATCGCATCATATGTTTCCTGTCTCACATGCCACCTCCAGTTATTGAAATTGAATCTCCTGTGAGAAACATCAGATGCAGCTCTTAAATGGTTAAATGTAGACCAGTTATGTTTGTGGATCACTCTCCGGAAAGTCATATGACAGGATGTTGATTTTGGCAGCAGAACTACAGCACAGATCAAATATCAAAACATTTCCAAACTGGAGAGATTTCATAACTTAAATAATAAGACTGTTTTGCTCAAGCAAATTTGGCACCGTTGATACCATCATCTTATCATGATGTTCTGGCCAACCTGTCACCTGTAAACAACTGCCTGCTTACACATCCACTGGAGTTATGTTTAAGTCCAGCATTTACTTTAATTTAAACCCTTTGTTTGGAAAAGAATGTCTGTTCCTGGGGGTAAAGTGAGATGAGACTCAACCATACAGTCTACACGAAGGACAAAAAACTAACGACTAGCTATTAAAGGTAAACACACCGGTGATATATTACCAGTAATCAATTTGCCCTCAAACACAGACTCTCCTTTTAGCTCTTTGCACTTGTTGCGTCACTTCCACCTTTAGCCCCGTTTTACGACATCTGTTAACGCGACCTCGCATAACTTCACCCTGAGCAGAGTCAGTCACACCTTTGTGGGTGTGGTGGGCCCTAAACAATGCATTCCCAGAAACAACTTTGGCAACAGAACAATTTCACAGTACATGGAATCATTAGAATCAGTGTTATTTTTAAAAGTATTGCTTAATGGAGCTTGAAATACAGAAATGAACCTGGCTTGATCATCATGATCTTGTAATACTTAACCAGAAGAAACAGGATTATTTATCTCTGTATATATTATCTAACTATTTTTCATGTAAATTTGTAAATAATATAGATGGCTCCACCTCTTTAAATGTGTGTAAATAAAAAGACCACTCCTGGACTATTTTAAAAATAATTCTCCAGTGTTGTGTCTTCTGTTGTAGCTGAACTACGAGTATCAAAATGGGTAGCTGGAAGCTTTAATGAAAAGAGATTTCTCTAAAAACTCTAATTTGAGGATTCAGGCGTTAAACACAGTACTTTAACGTCAAGCTAATATATAACATCTGCTAGACTGCTGCTCAGTCTTAGCTCGCTGCTACTTCCTGTTCAACCGCACTAACTACTCCAACCACACTAGTTCCTATTCATACAATGACTTCCTGCTTTTAACTTAGGGGAATGGATGAAGTCCCTCAAGGGCTAAGGGCACCTGTTGCTTTTATAGCACTTAAATTATTGTTTCTAGTTGATAATGAACTACAAACATTCAGGGTATTTTAAACAACAGATTACTTGGGCATGACTTGTGCAAATTATTTTGAAAGCAAAAAAGAAAGACAGAAACATTCGGTGGAGGTGTTGAAAATCCTAAAAGCGTTCATATTCCTGAGCTTGTCATTTGATCCTACCTGAATCACAGCCACCAGCTGTCTCCGCTGACCACCTAAGCAGGTGTTAGGTTTGTAGGAGAGGCCTCAGGATAGCAGCAGATGTGTGTCTTTGGGGAACCACTGAGCTAATGCTTACCAAAACTAATAATCAGGGGCAATGGTAAAACAATTCCAGGTGATTTTACATGAACTGTTACCTTTTAAAACCCGCAGAGACTGCATTTGGCAGCAGTCAACTGTACATCCAACAGTGTCTTACTTCAGCAGAAAACAACATTTTTGAGGAAGATGCTATGAGGTTGTTAAGAAGCTGTTATTGTTGGTGGCTCACAATGAGCTATACATCCTGAAAATATGGGAGAGGCCCTTCTCAGTCAAATAGGAAGTGATATGGCATGCAAATGAGTTTGTGGCAGGATCAGCAGGAAGAAGAGGAGTAGGAAAATAGAACCGCCAGGTAGCTCATGTAAAAGGAACCGTTGAAATGCACAGGCTGCTCTGGCCATGTTTGTTGAACTTAATGACCCTGATCTTTCTCCAGAAACCTGCACCCCAAATGCAGTCTGGTGAACGAGATAAATATAATCATCCATCTCTTTTTTTCTCGGAGCTGTTCACACAAGAGGATGATCAAAGTTTGTCTTCTAGGACAGAATTCATTTCCTGTTTCGGTTCCTCAACTGCTTTTATGTCTGAAAAAAACTGCAGTCATTTTTTTTGCCGGTATGAATTTTCCTGCATAAACAAGTCTGAGGAAGTCGTGTGATAAAGTAGATAGATAGATAGATACTTTATTCATCCCCAGGGGGAAATTTGTTTGAAGCAGCATCAAGCAAGGTTACAATATATACAATACAATAAAATAAGAATTAAGAATTCAAATAATAAAAGGACATAACAAAAATACAAATTGAAGTGTATACAGTGTATCTAAATGTATATAAAGTAAGTACATCTGCTTTTCTTAGCGAGCCACTCAGATGTTAGTACAAACTGAAACGTAAGATGTTCAGCGATAGTTTACTTATGTAAACATAGTTTTGCAAACGCCTGAAAGTAGCTCTGTTAAACTAATTTCAAAGCCGCTCTACTCAAAATCCTTTGGGCCAAAAACAAGCTTGATTGGTATTGAGGGCGGATCATGTATGAACAAGTCTCTCCAAGCAATGTTTACTGAAGATAAGGAAAAGAGTGTTTAATGTTTTTAGACATATCAATTGGTCTTTACAACAGTATTATTCAGAAATGAAAATGTAACCAAACTACATGACGGATTTCAAGACATTAAGCGAAAAAGAGCACAAAACAAGAGTTTTTCTCAGCTGCTGTTTATTTGACAAATGTTGCAACAAAGTGTTGATCAACTCCGTCAACAGTATAAACAAAGTGACTGAGGGGTCCAAGTACAACTGAGAGGATGTTTTTGAGTTCCAATACCCATACTACTGTTTATATGCCAGAAAAAGATCAAGCCAATACATATTACGTCAAATGCAGTATGTGACAAATACCAAGCTGCAATGTTGTGATAAAAACAGTATGTTGCAGTTGCAACAGCAAGTTTTTTCTAAGGGCAGCTGATATGTATGCATTTTGGAACACTGAATATCTCTGTCTATCATACTCCGGAATCTTTTAAAGTACAAATATGTTTTTTCTTTTTCCATTTAACAACTTTTCTCTGAATATAGCCCTTATTAATGTTTTTCTCAGAAATCTAAACTTCTCTCCACCAAAGGCTTCCTGCACAGATCACAGTGGCTTAGTTCCTTGATCCCTTATCTTAGCACAATAGCACTTACAACTGCATACATCTATAATATAGACAAATTGACTGCAGCGAAAAAGAGAACGAGGTTCAGTGTTGACACTGGAAGGAACGTTGAAAGTAAATTTGAAGTGGTAAAACAGCTATTTAAATGAAAGTATACATAACACCATGATTCTACACACAATTAACTGATATAAACACACATTTCAGTAACACTGACACATTTTTTTTGGTAAACTAATTACACTTTGTAAAGACAAATATTTGACAATACAGTTTGGACGGAAATGATTGGAAAGACATTTTCAGTGCAGCTAGAATGGTAAAGTAAAAGCATAAAAATAGTGGTTGCTGAAAATTCACTGACAGACACAAGACAAAACTGGATCTGCTGCCGGGTTAAATGTCTACACTCCAGTCTCCTTCCTCTTTAGTGAGCCTTGTAACTTCTGGTCCAATCTGGTTTTGGAGAGCGTCTGGGGCCTGAGTTTAGGGCCAAAGACCGGCGGGCAATTCTCGTCTGTCTCCTCGTCAGAAATGGTGACTGAGATAGTGGAGGAGCGACGCTTGACTCTGACGGCGTGTCCCTGCTTAACTCTGGGAGGAGCCCCCTGTTGTTGGGGGCCCATTGCAGTGCGGAGACAGTTGAGCCACTGCTGCTTGTGGTAGACATCGTTGACATGCAGGGTGTGGGACTGGCCGTGGGAGGGATCCAGAGAGCTCACGCGAAAAACGTTCTTAGCTAGAGGGACACAGAACGAAAAGAGATACAGTCTACTGAACAACAAGCAGTGGGATACAAAACTGTTTATTTCTTGCTATTAGGATTACAAACTCTGATCCTGCAGCTGGACTTATTCTTTCATGTAGTTGTTTTTTTTCAACAAAAAAAAGAAAAATCATATCACAAAAACTTGCGTTTTGCTGAGCTTTTTTGTGATATGATATGTCTAACACCAAACAAAAAAAGGTACTTTCGTGAAGGCTATTTTGCTCGTGTACATATGATTGTGGATATGTAACAGATTATTTATTTATTCTTATACTACTTAGAACTAGTTAAGAGTGCTTATGGAACATATTGAAGACGCCTGTTGCCAATTCTCCCAGCAGGAGATGTGGCTTCAGCATTTCTATTGGCCGTGTGAATGCAAACAGAAAGAAGCTGTGTACTTCCTCGGGGAAATGCTTATTTTCTACCCTACTTCCACATTAAGGCAACAACTACTATATTACTGCAAATTATATTTAAATTAATTGTTTAGTCAATAAAAAGTAAGCACTCACTTATGTCAACCACTTAATTAATGGGTGACACAACAAGCCTCGGCCACACTTCGCCAGCAGGCGGAGCTCAACTTAACTCAACCCACCTTTCTCTCCATTGTTGAAAGCCCCCCTGAAGGAGCCCCCCATGCGGCTCTCTCCATCATGCAGGTCCTCGAGAGCCAAATCCCGAACTGGGATGGGTTGTCGATAGACCTGGAAGCAGCTCCTGTCGTTCCGGGTCACTGGTCGGGTCAGAACCAACAGCTCAGAGAAGAGGAACACATGCAGCCTCTGTGAAGAAACACATACATATATAAAATGACACAACACAGACAAAATGTATGTGGATGGTAATAATAAAGAGAGTAATCCTAATTCTCACCGAGCCACTTTTGTTCCGCAGCTCGCCGTGACATAGTAGGATCTTACAGTCATCGATGAGAGGGTCCCGCTGTTTATCATCCAGATACTCCAGTTTGTCGATATAATACTGACACTCAGACTCCCCTTTTCTCACATTGATCTCAGACAGAATCTCCTGGATTATTGTAATCTGGATTAATTAAAGAAAGACAGACCAGTTGGTTATTTGGCAAAACACACAAGACTACATAATCAGTGAAATAATAGCGTAATATGATATTTATCAGATATGGCAGTGAAATCTAAAAGGAACAACACTGTGACTGCAAAGGCATGTCATTTGGATAACGTACAGCTCTCTCCAGACTGGGTACGTCTGAGTGATCAGGAGCAGTGTGTTTGAGGATCTCTCGCAGCAGCAGTGGGTATTTCACCAGGCGTGACCGTGGGATGTCTAGGAAGCTCCAAAGATCCAGCTTCCTGCTGAAGGGCGACTCCAGGCAGCGCTGCAGGAAGTCCTGGACCCGTCTGTCCTGCTTTTTCTGGTCCAGCAGGGCTTTGGCCGCGAGCTGATTGCTACAATAGCCTTTGTAAGCGTTCAGACCAGGCAGCTGAAAAGATGCAATAAAAGTAAAGACTTTTTTGCATTCTGAAATGGTCCATTTCTGAAGCCAATGTGTGTACGGTCAAAATCAACACACACCCAGTCAATAACTATCTGTCCAATATGAGCTACTGTTCCATCGGGGCCAGTTCCCTCCGTCAGTTTCATCAGTAAATCTGCAAATTATTTAAAAAAGCACACACACAGTCAGAAACACTTCAAGAATCTTTTAAAGCTGGGGTAGGCATTTATTATTAAGCCGTTTATTTTTGTCATCGTCGGGCAAAATGTCCATAATAATCTTTCACCACATTATAATTCAAGTGTTATCAAACCCGGGTAAGCTGTTTTATTGAAAAGGCAAAAAACAACACCACCAGAACTTTAAATTAAAGCACTGATCCTCTAGCTGTCCTAAGCCCCTCCCACTAGACCAGCACAAGCATAATGCCAGCGCTACTAGAAAATAATTTTAAACATCATCCTGATGCCGCTATATAGTGCCAGTTCTATGAGTTTCCGTGAGCTAGCCGCAGCCAGCTACGGTTAGCAAAAGGTTAAACTATTAGCAACATTTTCTCTCCAATTTCTTCCCGTGCTGGTATAACAACTATTCCTGCAGGATATTCCATCGTTGAATCAGGCTTTTACCGAAAGAACATGCACACAAATCTGCATTTGTAGAACAGCCAATAGGAACGCCCTCTCCCTGAAATGACCTCTGATAGGCCAAGTCTTTGGTCACGTGATATATTTTGTAACGCAAGAAAGCAGAGCCAAGCCGAGGTGCAGAAGTCTAGATTTCTGCCAGACCACAATTATATGCTGAAAGGTTATTATGGATCTTTTTTCCAATGAAGCCAAAAGTAAACGGCCGACCCCAACTTTAACGCAGTTTAAGTCCAAGAATGTTTGGTGGTAATTTACCCTCATGTAAGGGGATGTATGCATCCAGGTCCCCGAATATGTGAGCCAGTTCCTCCTCTGTCATGATGGAGAGTTTCAGCATTGGATCATGGTATGCCTAATTGTGAGAAAGCAGCATTATGAGCACAAAATAAAATGTGTAAAAAGGGAGCACACATTTTTTTTTTTATGTATTTGTGGCTTTTCTAAACCTTCCGTGCAAGTTGGAGATCCTCTATGAGATCCTGCTCTCCCCTGTAAAGCTCATGAATTGCCTGAAGAAGAAACACAATAGAAACCACAGCAGGAGCAGTTAGTTTTTTATGCCCTCCATACTTTTAACACGACTGTGCTGTAAAACTTTGAAAAGACTAAACTGCAGAACCTCTTGTCTCTTGATCTCTTTGATGGAGAATGTGTTCTTCTGATGGACATCCAGTGTCTCCGACCACAGCGTGCTGTTTCTGCGTTTAGTGGGAGTGGGACCTGCCGCCTTGCTGCCAGCTCTGAGGGACATCCCTGGTGACTTGCTGTCACCACGCAATGACATTGACTTAAGAGAAAGAGAAGAAGATTATTTAATAACACAGATTTTACTCATTTAAATTTCTACAATGTGAATTAGTAGGAGGGATTGCCAGAATAATATGGCATTTACCTGAATGGTCTGACCAAAGCGCCGCACTGCTCCATTCTTTGAAGGAGATATCAAGTTGACGAGGGATGACACTTTAGCCAGAGGTCGGACACGCTTGTTACTGGGTTCCTGGGGAATCAAGGAAATAAACTTCAGTTTAACTTGATTGTATTGATGTGTGGACTGTAGCATTGAATAGTTGGGCATTGTTTAATACTAGGCTGTCAATCACACGTTGTGAATTAAACTTTTTTCAACTAATTTTGTTTAAAGCCTATTAAAGCATGCTGTTCTGCAGTCGCCGAAATTAGATGACAGATCTACCCATTCCTTTTATTACTTATATTATATTTGCTGTATTATAAAAGCACTGCTTTTGTTTGGTGTCATTTATACTAATAAGAAACAACACTAAATACATCAGGAAATACTCACTCTCAATCACCATAGCTTTCATGGAGGCTTAATGCCACGGTATCAAAATGGACATGTAAATTGTTGATGTTGTTTAGAAAAGGTATTAAACCACTTTTGCACAGCCCAGAGACTGTGATAATACTGAAGGATAATGTGGAACGGATTTTCTGTCACCATTATCATTTCCTCAGACACTTGTGCCAGTGAAAGGCGGGTTGGGATTATCAACACACAAGAGCACTCATGGCTGTCTGTGGTGAGTACCTGAGTCATGCAGAGGGATTACAGTTTGTTGTGAGGACACGTTCAAGGGTGAAACACTAGACTTGACAGGAAGCTGCCATGACTCTCACCTTGAGGTCGAAGCTGGACAGACTGACTGTGTCATCCTCCTTCTCTTTGCGCTTTCTCTTCTGTAGCAACATAAGAATACAAACTGGTTACTTTTACAAGTCTGTTGAAAATTCCAACAACACATTTGCAGCAACATTTCTGATACAAATGTTATGGCAAAAATATTTGAACGTTTTAGTGATACATTAAGAAAATATGAATAAACAGTCACGTATGGCTTTAACGGATCATACTGTATGTGCGTGGATGTGAACACCGCAATCTAACATGATGGTGTTGTGTTTTCAACATAAACTCACTAGGCTGAAGTCCCACGGAGTGCCAGGAGTGAGAAAGGTGAAGGAGCTGCCTCTCTGCAGAGGAGGTCTGCAGGAAATGGGACAAATAAGCATTGGTCAAGCACAATGACAACAAGTTTATATCGACTTCAATGCAAAGAGACTCCCTACTACTCTGCCGAGGATGTTTCTTTGTCTTCTATTTATAAAAAGAGAAACATAATCTGATCATACGTGCGGGCATTAGCGGCTGAAATACACCTCAAGAGAGTATTCATTACTAGCTAATAATCATGCACAGGTGCAGCACAGGTTTAACTATGCAAACATGGCTTGTTTATGACAACTGTGTATACCATGACATACATACAGTATAATAAAGGCAGAGAAATCCTGAAAATACTAACTCCACGGTTTCCCAGTGTCTGCAGTATAGACAAAACTGATCAAAATGATATCTGCAGATATTAAAGGTATTCTGATATTACATATTTGTGCGTCTAACTTGCTCTACTATTGATTATAATGCTGAAAAGCTTCGTCAACAGAAAAGTGACTGGTGATCAAGAAATTTATCATGCAAGAATGCCACATTTACAATTCAGCATTAGCTTTTAAATTGTGCTTTCCCCCCTCTTTTTCCCATCATTTTAAATTGAATATCATTGAGTTTTAGAGTTTTGGTTAAAAAAAATACAATCATTATGAAGACAATTTTTGGGGGATTTCAGAAACCGTGATGGCCATTTATTAACATTTTATAGACTAAACAATTACTCAAAATGTACTTTCTTAATCCACAAATGAATCAATAACACAAGTAATAATTAGTTACAGCCATAATTTATCATATTTTCATTGTTAGTTAGAATTGTAGTTATTATGTTTGTATTCAGAAATTAACGTTAATCTGCAGATTTTCTCGGTTTGATGAAAAATAAACAAGACATCTAAAAACAGTCGTTCATTATGTTATAACTTAAATTTAGTTTATCTTGCCACCACACGGAGTTTACGCACAGCAAGTCGTGGTGACAACATCAAAGTAACGCTCTCTGGATTCCGAGTTGCACCTGAACGCACCTTGTGCCAGTTACGATAACAGCCCTGCCCGTCGCAGTGGCTAACCAACGTTAGCTCGCAATGTGCTGAAGTCGTATTACTTAGTTAACAACAAGAGCTGCCAAATAAATACATACATCAATAATGAGATATGACGATACCACATGTATCTGACGATATCCACTTACTTCTTTGAGTTGTTTCTCTGGAGTGTATGAGGGGACGGCTCGGCGGCGCTAATGACGCTGGTGGTGGACGATCTCGATGACGTCCTGCGAAGTTTCTGTTTTTTCTTCCCCCCCGTCCTTCCTGCTCTCACTTCTTCATTTTCTTCCATTTTGCAGGAGGCTTCGTGTCGAGATCAGTTGTATCGAGACGTATTTATGGCGAAGCGAACAAAAAAAAAAAGTACAGATGTATGAAAACTGTCCCGATGTGTACAAAGAAAACAGAGCAGAGCACACACCACGGCGGAAGTTTGAATACGGCGGCTTCATCGAAATGGACCAATCAGGAGAGGGCTCAGAGCTCCGTTGCTCGGATACCATGAGGTAGGAGTGGTCAGTGAAACGAAAAGGACCTTGAATGTAGCATACATCATACCAGCGGGGGATAATGAAAAACAAGCCAACCTTAAAACGTACAATAATTTATACACAATAATGATAACATAATAATAGTAAACAACACATTTACACATTTAATTCAGTGTGTAAACTTGGTAACATTTTGGTCCATTTTAAATATTTATAAACAGATTTATAAACATATTATATACAGTCTATGATATTAATGAATACATTTTTTGCTCCAATGATTTTTGATAATACGTATATAAATAGAAACGAAATTGGCAATGCAACAGTGATATTTATGCATTTTAGACTATGAGCTTGTAATAGTTTGACCTATCTTAGCGGTTGTTTGTTTTTGTTGTCCGAATATTATGTATGCATATATCGTTCCTCATACTGTCCAGTAGACTAAATAGCAGCTATAGTTTTGTGTTTGCTTACCATTTATTACATTTGTTGTCTTTGTTTCACTGTTTTGCATCAGTTTTGTTTACTCCTTTTGTATATTTAAAGCTACTCATTTATTGTATGCGTCAACACAACTAGTAAACACATTAGATTATCATTATAACAATTCAGCTGCCATATGTAGTCTGTGTAGTAGATGTTCCCCTAAAGGCAACACACAACAAACACTGGGCTGGCTGGGCTCCGTGAGTGGTAGAAAATAGGTCAATGGGAGGTGACATCTGATTTTTGCCCCATATATGAATGTCAGTGTATGGGAGTCAAATAGATGGCTCAAGTGAGAAGAGGCAGTTATAGAAGTTTATAACATGTCTCATTTCAATATTTAGATGTGTTTATGGGTAAATATTAAGATTATTGTTATCATATACATATTTTATCAGAAAGGCTGTACAAGTAAAATGTCAAATACTGGAGGAAAACTATGATGTCACTAATTCGCTACAAATTATTGGCGTTTTATTAAACACAACATGTAAGGTAAAAAAGACATATTTTTGTTGCCTCCATATGAGGATCAGGATTAGATCTTATGTTTCAGAGGGCCTGTTTGACCGTATCCACCAGTCAAATAGGTCCCGGTGAGCTCTTCAGACTCCACATATGACCTACATATGACATTAATGTGGCCATCCATTCCACTGAATCAACATACCTATCAGTCACATGAAATATTGTGGTATATGACTGCTATGGTGTCTTCATCAAGTCAGGGGGAAGAGGGTATTTTGAAATGACTCAGTACAATAAGACTGTACCAAATATAATATTGTATTAATATGTATTGTACAGAAACCATACAAATAGTAGTATTGTGCATTTGTAGTTGAATGGGATAAACACAATTCAACAAACACATGGATATGTTAAACAATCTCACCTTGGGGTCCATGTAGCTGCTGTGGAGTCAATCTACTTTCAATGTATTAAATCAAATTCATTGTATCATTTTTTTATTTAGCATCCAGACTTCATTTTCTAACTGACAAAACTGTCTTACCAAAAGGTGAATACGGGCCATTCAGTAGCTGTTCTGAGATTTTCAGTACAATCCATCTTATCTTGTAAACCAATGTGGACTACTACATGACAACTGGGCAAACTCCTATTTATGATCAAAAGCTCTAAAACAGAAACTAAATAGACTTGTGGAAAAAGATGGAACTTTCACTCTCAACTTGGATGTATTTTTTACATGTTATTAATGTGCTAATAAACATAGACATAGAATAAAACCCGCCTGCAGCTGGAAAGAAACTGTTCTTGTAGCGTGAGGTCTTGGTTCTGATGGACCGCAGCCTCCTGCCAGAAGGAAGGGACTCGAACAGTTTGTGTCCAGGGTGAGAGCGGTCTGCTACAATCTTACTCGCCCGCTTCAGGATCCTGGAAGCAAACAAGTCATGGAGGGACGGCGGATTGCAGTCAATCACCCTCTCAGCAGAGCGGATGATACGCTGCAGTCTGCCCTTGTCCTTGGCAGTGGCTGCAGCGTACCAGACGGTAATGGAGGAGCAGAGGATGGATTCAATGATGGCGGTGTAGAAGTGCATCAACATGGTCTTTGGCAGGTTGAACTTCTACAGCTGCCTCAGGAAGAACATCCTCTGCTGAGCTTTCTTGGTGATGGAGATCTGAGGTCCTGGGTGATGGTGTAGCCCAGGAAAAGGAAGGACTCCACAGCGTTGAGGCTGAAAGGTGCGGGGGACCATCTCCACTGTCTTTAGAGCGTTAACCTCTACGTTGTTTTACCAGATGGTCAGTCTTGAGTGCTCATAATGAAATAAAGTGACCTATTCATCTGTGACAGTTGCTGTGAGATTTATTAAGGACCCAACACACCCTAAATATTTACTGTGTGGTTTTATTCACTGAATACAAGTTAATTACTGTATTTTTATAAATATATTAAATAACCTTTGATTGCCTCAAAACTATTTAAAGTAGCAGTCACTCATTTATGTGATACATTCTAAACAATACATTTCCTAATGAATTGTTGTAAAATACAAAAATAATAATGTGATGGAAACCATGAAGTTAGGTGGTCCAGGCTACAATGTCTCTGGTTATTTCTGAGTCACTTCAGCTGTATTCATTTACATGGCATGGAGGAGCATTTGCACTCTGCCGTCCTTCAGCACGAAGAGCTTAAACCTCAGCTGTGCATGAGGAAAACACCCTCTATGTTTCCATCTGATGGAGAAAATGCACTCATACCTGGTTACTGTGTTTTCATAGAAACGGCCCGAACAAATCAAAATGAAAATAAAAGGGAAATTACAGGCAGAGAGCAGTTAGTGATCATTGAGAGGGATTATTGTTCTATGAATCTATACACAGTTTTCTTTCCAGGAAAATCATACTCCTTTGTCTTTAAACAAAGCTAATGGTTTCAGAATGTATCAATGCAAGTGAATTCATGAATAAAGTAAGTTTGAGTCAGACACACAGGGGGGAAAGGAGTTAACAAGAGGCAGGAAACCAGCTGTGACCAGTTATTGAATGAAGAGTAATTTATACAAATGTGACCTACTTTGTGGCATTATAAAAACATCTCATATTTCAGTTTATGAATGTATAGCGTCTGTACATGCTGATAATCCACCTCCCAGAACACTGATTTCATATGGTGCTAGAGACTGGGTACAAACATCTACGTCACCAAATGAAATCAGTTTCCGAGTGCAGTCCTCTGATTTTAAAGACAGCGCATTGTGCTTGAGACATGCAATACAAGACATGTTGGATACAGAAAAAGAGAATCTTTGATATTGTGTCATGTGGTGAGCTTCTTGCTGCAAATTGGATGCAGATGTAGGTCGGAGGTGTTGTTTGAAGAGGGAGGTTGCCCTGCGTCTGCTCCTCTCGCTGCACGACGGCCCATTCTTTTCTGTACACATGACATCTATTGCTTCTGTCCATCCGGGGAGAGGGATCCTCCTCTGTTGCTCTCCTGAAGGTTTATTCCCTTTTTTCCCTGTCAAAGGTTATTTTTGGGGAGTTTTTCCTGATCCGATGTGAGGTCCTGGGACAGGGATGTTGTATGTGTACAGATTGTAAAGCCCTCTGAGGCAAATTTGCAATTTGTGATATTGGGCTATACAAAATAAACTGAATTGAATTGAATTGAATTGAATTCTACAAACGAACAGCAGAGGGTGTGGTATCATTGAAAGCCAGAGCCGACCCAGTGACCCAGTGGTGGAAGGAAAGTTAGAGTGAACCTCATGAAGTTCAAAGGGATATTTTTGGAGAGGCAAGCAGAAGAAGAAGAAGAAGAAGAAGAAGAAGAAGAAGAAGAAGAAGAAGAAGAAGAAGAAGAAGAAGAAATGTGCAGGTATTGCAAAGAAACAGCTGCAGGAAATAGCGAAGAAGTAGATACAAATGCATTATGGTCGGAGCTATAGAAATTCTGTTGACATTAAATGTTCAACATAAAGGTACCGGGTCTCGCAGGTCTAATAATAATGCTATGACTCATGTTTGTTTCCAGATGGCTTCATTTGAACAGGAGCTGAAGGGGGTGAAGGTTTATCTTATGACACACTATTCATCACACCTCCTCTTCCCCTTCCTTCACACCACATTCATGGGCCAAATCCTATCGAAATAAACATAAAAACGACATGCAGAGACATAAAAATACAGGATAAATCTTGTGTCCATTCAAGGAGAAGGTTTGTCGCGGTGCAATCTTTGCCACATGATACCAAAACAACCCTGGATGAGTTAAGTGAAAGAAAATTAAACTCTACCCTCCACTGGGTTTGATGTTAAAGGCTCTGCATC
This sequence comes from Cyclopterus lumpus, assembly GCF_009769545.1. Classification (NCBI taxonomy): domain Eukaryota; kingdom Metazoa; phylum Chordata; class Actinopteri; order Perciformes; family Cyclopteridae; genus Cyclopterus; species Cyclopterus lumpus. Next base: position 8,348,121 of record NC_046971.1, on the reverse strand, counting down.
ACCAAACTGGGACGATGACTAAGCCCCATGTAAATGAGAGAAGCCTCAAGAGGCATCCAAAGAAACTGTAAGTCATCAATTTATTTCTCATTACTCCTAATATTTTAGTCTGGAGTCATCAAGCGTCCACGAATTCAAAGCCGGACTGAGTCAGTTGAAGACTCATGGAGGAAGATATGAAGGTGACGTGTCTCTCGTTGTATCTTCATGCTCGTATCGCACTGAATGCTCCTCAGCATGCTTAAGTGAGTTCAAGGCTAGGGTGAGCAGAGCAATTAGGCGTAATGGCTGAAGGTATACCCACTATGAATATGTGCGATCATGTGCTCGTGAGGAAGGGAGGAAGGAATGAATTGAGTGGAAAAGGCTCCTATTCATCATGACATAAACATGGAGGCTTGTTGAACCAAGCAAAGGATAATTAACATTCAGGTTCCTGAAGTATTTATTGGAGAATTTGAGTAGTTTTGTGGTTCAGCAGGTGAGGGGAACCCGAGTCAGCCACACCTTTGTGTGACTTAAAACAATTATTTGAAGCATGTACCCTCCAAGGCAACACTTAACGTTTTACAACAAAGCAGAAAAATGACTGCTGGACCATGCTGAGATGATTTACTTCCGAATAAAAGGTTTTTTTGCTCATGTGATATGCAGACATGTATTAACACATCATTGTCAAAGTCTGCTTCCTTCAGGTGAAGTTGAGTAGTTGACATTTTGGGAAATACACTTATTTGGCTTTTTTCCTGAGAGTTATGTAAACACTTTCATACCGTTCTCATATCTGGTAAATATAAAGATGTGGCGAGTGACTGGTTAGCTTAGCTTAGCATAATGACTGGAAACAGAAGGTCGCCTGGGTCTGTCTGAAGCTCTCAAACTAACATTTTTTCTTGTTTGTTTAATCCTTCCAAAATAAAAGTGTAAAAAACACAAGTTGTGGTTTTAGTGAGCGCTACAGGTGCTGGTAGCTGTTTCCCTTGTTTTATGCTAAGCTAAGCTAGCTGGCTGTAGCTTCATTAAATGGACAATGGTATCAGTGGTATCTCAACAAGAAAGCAAAACCCATAGGCTCTAAACATTTGACCACATGGAGAAAACCCAACCCAAACTGTCTTTCACTCCAGGACACTAAACTGAAGAGTCAAGCACCTCCTTGTCCAAATACAGTCTATGATGTCAACACTCAAACTGAGATGTGTGTCAATGTGCCGACACAACTTTACTTAGCAATCAGCCTTGTGACAGAAGAGTCAAAGAAAATATTTCCTGGGCTTTTCATTTTGAAGAAGCGGGCATTCTCTTGTTCAAGAATTCATACATCTGTCTCAGCACGGTGATGGTTATATAAGAAGACAAGTGCATAAGAGAAGCAGAAACTGAACTACGTCTTTTAAAAATATGGAAATAAACATCACCCTACTTGATGTTGGAGGATGAGTAACCAGGGGATTTTAGAGATCTGTCAGTCTGACGTTAATTAGTCCGGCCTCGAGATCAGTGGCTGTGCAGACAAACAAAGATTTCATCACACGCAGGATTTAAATGACAGAATGAGGTTTATATATATATATATATATATATATATATATATATATATATATATATATATAGTTAACACTGCTGCGCACATTGACTGAGAACATGGAGTAAGGCAAAGCTATTTGTAACCACTGTAAACTGGAGTTATCTTATCACCGGAGTACTACGAGCATTAAGTACTGCGCGCATGAAGTACTACGAGCATGAAGTACTACGAGCATGAAGTACATCTTAAAGGCGTTACACAGCATTGAAACAATCAGTGGAGAGAAACTTCGTCAGACTACTGCGGCGTGCAGGAGAACTGTCGATAAACCAACGCAGGAACAATGAACACATGCCTCGGCCAAGTGGAGAGCAGCGGACTGCAGGCCGATTACTGCAGAGGAAGATGTCAGTCTGAGGAGCTTGTATGTATATATATATATATATATATATATATATATATATATATATATATATATATATATATGTATATATATACATCTTGTTGTTCTGAGTTTGTACTCATGGTTGAATGCACTTATTGTAAGTCGCTTTGGATAAGTGTCAGCTAATTTAAATGTAATGTAATGTATATATATGTACTGTATGTATATATATATATGTATATATATGTTTATAGGTATAGATATATACACTCACACACACACGGTCAGGTCATCTGTGAAGTGTATATATTACACACACACGCACGCACGCACACGCACACACACACACACACACACAGACACACGCACACGCACACTCACACACACACAAAAGAATGTTTTTGTCACAGAATGTACTGATCAAGCTTTCAAAGATTCAAATAACTGTTTCTATGGAAACGGTCAGGTCATCTGTGAGGTGTATATATTACACACACACACACACTCACAAAAAATAAAATAATATGAACTGATCAAGCTTTCAAAGATTCAAATAACTGTTACTATGGAAACGGTCAGGTCATTTGTGAGGTGTGGGGGAGGAGCTACATATTTCATATATTTCCTCCACCTCCCGCACCAGCTCTGGCTCGTCCCTAGAGCTCATCTCACCAGGTTCTCTGTTCTGGCTATTCTCTCTCTCTCTCTCTCTCTCTCTCTCTCTCTCTCTCTCTCTCTCTCTCTCTCTCTCTCCCTCTCTCTCTCTCTATACGTCAAGTGGAGAGCAGCGGACTGCAGGCCGATTCCTGTCGTGGAAGATGACGGTCTGAGGAGCGTCCTTAGAAACACAACGAAAGACCGCACGTATGAGCCTCAAGACGCACCGTCGTTTGTATGAAACGGAGCGGACTACAAAGATGGCGGCGGGGTTAGTGTAACTGCTTTATTTTTTCAGAGGCTTTACAGAATAAAAAGTCCCCTGCACAGTAAATTCCAGCTGTGTTTTTTATTTTTTTTGCTAGACCTGTTCGGAATTTATATTCTGTATGTTAACTTGCTGTTGCTCCGGGAGTGCCTGTTATATTGTTCTGATAACATTACTTTAAAATAAAACCGTGCAATACACTAGTTTTTAATTAATTCTTGAATTTTGCGCATAATGCGATTAATCGCAGTTAATCACAGAAAAACATTTGTTCATCTTTGCCCAGCACTAATATATATATATATATATATATAATATATAATATATAATATATAATATATATATATATTAGTATATATATATATATATATATATATATATATACACATATATATATATATAATATATAATATATATATATATATATATATATATATATATATTAGTCCTATACCTGTACCAATATAGGACAGGATCCAGGTGTGGTCATCTGGCGCACACACATATGCAAAACTTAATAAAGACAGAAAGTACTGTACGGACACCAAGATGATTTTGTATAAAGGAAGGATTTTGAGCCTTGAAAAAATCAACCTCACAGACTCACCAAGTGGCACCACATTAATCTGTGAGTGCAGAGTGACAGAGAGAAAGTGTTTCTCCGAGAAGAGACAGCAGGATTACGTCTGAGACTTTGTGCCATTGCATTTGACATCACGACATTGTAACTCGATGAAGAAACCTCCATGCTGGATCTCCTCCTGAAATGATCATATGATTATTTTCCTCCCCCAATCAACACAAAGGTGTTTATCTACTGCATGGAAGACTTGTTAACTTTTTACATTTAATTGCTATACTCAAGGAAAATGCATTTAAAGCCCAACAAGTTTTTCAAGACCCGGCTACAGATGACTGACTGGTTCAAAAATAGACTGAAAGTGAAACTGCTTCGGCACTTTCTGTAACACCACATGCAATTATAAATTATTAAATTGTGAAGCAGCAGGATCATGTAAGTAACACAAGGTAACCTAAATAAATAAACACAAACTACTAACCTGTTGCAAATCATCCGTCACCTACCACACAAAGCTTTATTTCCTCCCTCGAGACATTTTCACACTCTGACTGCTCCGGCTGAAGTGTATTATACTAAACTGTCGGTGCTGTAGTCCTCAGGGTTGTGTGTGTTTCTGTGTGTGTGCAGCAGAGGAGTTATGAGATGGAGATGCCAGAGAGAGCACAGCCCCTCTCCGCTCTCTCTCTCTCTCTCTCTCTCTTTCTCTCTGCTTTTTACAGTCAGCGTGAGCTGTTCATCTAACTGCTTTGCCAGAGTCATTATTGTAACTGTGAGTCAACACCGGCTCCCACACACACACACACACACACACACACACACACACACACACAACAACACTCACACATCTAGATAGTCTGTCCTGTATTGATACATATATTTACAGAAAGTTATGAGGATGTAAATAGCAATAACAGATATTAATGTTTTATAAGCCTTTGAAACACAATCAAACCACACAGGAAATACATTTCTCTCTCTCTCTCTCTCTCTCTCTCTCTCTCTCTCTCTCTCTCTCTCAAACACACATGCAGACATTACACACCCAGCATGACAAAGCAGCCTCTCTCTCGCCAACACCATTAAGCGATTTACTCCATTTACACACTTTATCCACATAATCCTCATTTATTTCCTCCATGCTCTTAAGCGACCAACTGTAAAATGCTGTGAAATTCGTCTCATTTACCCTCATGTATGACTGGATTAGACTCCTGACCTTTAAATGAGAACACTTTGTTTTGTTAAACTAAGCTGTAAGTTCTATCCAACTATTGCCTGAACAATACAGCTTAGACAAACTCTGTAACTTCCTCCATGAATAAAAGCACACACACCGGAAAACTCCCCGGCTGAGGGGAACAGGAAAGATAAAATCGTATCCGTATGGTGATGGCAGGTGAGAGGGCACGACTCAGTGAGCAGGAATGTCACCCTGCATTCCTCTTGTGTGACTGGAAATTAAATAATTGTGCCTCTGTCAAACAGACATAACACACTCATACGATCACCAATCACCCATTATCCGGCACGTGCTTCCTTTTCCAGTATCCGTTCCTATATGGTGAGTCAGCTGACCACACGATGAGTCGCTCCTTTCATCTGTCGGTCCTGAAGATGCCAAAGGAAGTGGCTGTGAGGGCTGAGTCACATCAACTTCTCACCCCCCCAAAAAACCCTCCTCATCATCACTATACAACAACAACATCTACACATTCATCCTACTGTCAGTCATCCAGCATCTTGTACCTGCTACTGCTCTCCCCTCCTCTGACCTCTCAACCTCCTCTCCTTTCCTTTAAGGCGTCCTTCCAGCTGTGTTTGAACCACCGCAGCATTGCGAGGAATGCCTCTCTAGATGTTCACAGTCCCGCAGCCGGCCTCCGCCCGCCACCTAACATCCTAACCTTCCCCGTAAGATCCCCTCACCAGAGGAAAACTCTGCTATAAAGACTCAGATACCAAAAATATCTCTCCTCTCTTCACATTTTCTTCTTCCCTCTCGCTCTCTGTTTGTGTAAATCTGACAACCACAATAAAGACTCTAGCTAAATCGAGACTGCTGAACTGTCAAGTGCTCAGATTAACATCACAGTGTGCGCTGCACTTCGAGCTATATCAAGACGTCGCTTTCGAGCGGAGTGTTAGATAAGAAGATTGATACAACTCTCATATCTGTTTCTTAAATATGAAGCTACATCCAGCAGCTGGTTAGCTTAGCTTAGCACAAGACGGTTAACAACGGTAAAAAGCTACCCTGGCTCCGACCTATAAAGCTCACTGATTAACAAGTTATGTTTGTTTGAACCATAAAGTACAGAGTTGTGGGTTGTGACGTGTCTTGACGTCACAGTGAGGTTGCCAAGCAACCACCACAGACTTCAGGAAGTCACTGCACATTGCTCAGAAAAAAAACACTTGTTTCCACATGTGTTTTTACACCTGCTTCTATTCCATTGCTAAGAAAGCTGCTCCAGCTTCTCATTTAGTCTGTGAAAATGACTGATAGGGTGGGTGAAGGCTAAATGATGGTTGTCACACCAGTGATATGCAGACAAGAGGGACGGGAAGGAGAAAATCTCACATATATGTTGAAAAGAACAATCACTATAGCACCACCAAATAAGGGACAGGATTGCATAACCACAAACTCAATGCCTTCAAAAAGCAACTAAACGCCGCGGTTCTTAACTCTCATACGATATATATGCTCTGTGAGGGTCTGATCTTGTTGAATATTCAACATAGTCAGTGTATTGGGAGATATTTTGTGTTATTTCACAAAACATTGAATAGGTGATAAGGTTACAGCGAGTCGGGCCGCTCACACGCCTCCTTTCCTTGTTGTTTTTATGTTATTTTATCAGACTGCTAACACAGTAACATTTAGTGTGTGAAGATCCCCAAATTATGCCGAAAACATATTTATATATATATATATATATATATATATATATATATATATATATACTGTATTTTTTTTTAAATCCGTCTTCGCTCACGATTAGTGCTAAAACAGCTGTGAGAATTCAGAATGTCAAGGTTGTATTGATTCAAAAAACTGTGCTCACTCAGATGCAAAAAAAAGTCATTCAAATCTGTTTCAGCAAAGCAAAATGACAGACTTAGCTTCAGAGCGATTGTTTCCTGAAAGAGAAGAAATATATCTTTTGAAACTTGTTTACAGGTCAACAAATGAAACTGCAGGTATGACAACACCTGCACACTCTCTAAGTATGATGCATTATTTCGAAAGGTATGTTAGAAATGTTAAATACGATTTTCTTTGTTTCGATAAACTCAAAGCTGGTGACCCTCTATGGCGAAGGATCGTCAAGATGAAAGTGTCAAACTTCACGGCTTCTGCTCTGACTATTGACCAGATAAACGCCTTGGCTGCCTGTTTACCTTCACTGCAGTGTGGGCCCAGAACAGATGATGAGCTGTTTGACCAAATGTGGTGCAAGGAAAGGTTAAATGTGCACAGATTGAGCTCAAGTTCCCAACTGAACATAACCCCACTCTCAGCACTACCAGCTGAAGCAAAGAGTAGGAGTATGAAGAGGAGGAGGAGAAGGAGCAGGGAGATGAGAGGGAGGACATACAGCAGCCAGTTACTGCTGGTGACTCCAGTCCATCCGGAGCACATCAACATAGAGAGCCTGGCCAACACCCAGAATCTCTTCGACTACATGGAGTTTAAGGGGAGGAGGTTTGTGAGAGCCACCTCCTCTGTTCACTCACCTGATGGACAACAGAGTCCGAGCACATGGAGAGTGTCCGACTACAATCTGGAGGGTCGCAAGATCCTGTCTGTGATCTGCACCATGACCACGGACATGAAAATACCCGGCAGCGAAGAGCAAGCAGGAAGGGAGCAGGACGGCCACCTGAACAGAACCTGAAGAAACAGAGGAGCCAGAACATGAGCATTTCTTTTTATTATTAAACCTGTATTTAGTGTATATTGTTTTTGGTCTCTTGGGGTCAGCAGAAACAAGCGCAACATTGACATATAAAGTAAATTAATGATGAACACGTGAGCACAACCGGTGAAGTGTCACTTATACATCCAGCAGACACGTTGCAACATGAGCATTACTTTGCATTTTTATTCATCTGTCATTTGAATATTTACTCTCTTTGTAGTTTTGTTTCAGTCTTCACCAAATCTTGAGGGGAAACAGGTCTGTCTCTTCACCAGTTGGCGTTTAGTTGATCACTTTGTAGTTTGGTACTAGACAGGTCGGTTTTTATCAAAGCTCTTGAGAGTGAAAATGTGTACATTTGAACCAAAACAATGACTTATTAGTTCATCTGGGGACAATGAATATCTGACACAATGCTATACATATTGATACATTTGTTTAAAACAGAGCAGCTTTAAGTTAACTTTGCCTATGAATTTACAATTAATCAATCCAGGAATGCTGTGAAATAAGAAAATCCAGCAGCCTGTTCTTTAATTCATAATAACCAACAACTACTGTTTCTCAAGAAGTTTGGAAAACAGAGCTCACAAAGGACCGTTCTTCCATTTTTGCATGTCATTGCAGTATATTTGTACCTCATTTGATAGTAAAAACTGATCAAACACAGACAAAAACACAGAGACATGCAGAGTAGTGCTATTTTCAAAAGGCATTTTTGTGCACTTCAATGCAACTACACAATGTTTACCAACACTCCACTCCATGATCACAAAAAGCCCCAGATAAATACTGGTGACTCTGTGGCTAATGAGGGAACTTGACATCAGGTCTGGTCTGTTCTGCAGACCACAAAATCTCCTGTTTTATTTTCCTGTTTTTTTTTGTACAGTGAGTGGATGAGGATGTAAGCTGCACACTTTTACTTTTATCCAATCTGTTTGTGGAAATCCTTTGTGACAATATCGGGAATGAGTAGTATAGACTAAAAATAAAAAAGGTAAAACTTGTAATTTTCGCGCACCTTTCACCTGCAATATGTCCATATTTTAGGAATTAATGTACCTTGTTTTCAGTCTGACCATTCAAAATGTAATTTATTCAGGAAGTTTCCATGTTTATGGCACTTTCTCAACCTACATAAACAGCATGAAATCATTTAATTTAACCTCTTGCATGTAAATTGTCCAAATTTGAGTTTTTAACCAAAGTTTCTCGCTGGACACACAGACACACGCAGACACACATCCATGCAAATGCCTACTTCCTCTTCATATAGACCAGGAAATGGTGGACCTAAAATTAGTTGGGGAAAACACTCACATGCTAACAGACACGCAAGTCCTCGATTTAACTGCACTGTGGTTTCCATGAAATTAGGAACAAAGACACGAGAAAGGATAATAAAACTGTTGAAATACATTTTTATACACTTGTACTTTAAATATTTTATACTTCTATTTATTCTAAATTGCAGAGGCAACTATTATGACTTATAACACACATGATCACTTGGTAAAATAAGCTTTAAATACATAGGAGCATATCTAAACGCCTTTATTACAACACAACTACAGGAGTGCTGTCTTCAAAAGACTAACACGTTTGTTGTAAGAGCATAAATAAAAACACTAGGTCATAAAGCAGGAGGTTGTCTATTATTGAACAAGCAGTTTTTAATAATAGGCTGTTTTCAACTGAGAAAGGAGAGGTTTAGGTGATACACAACTTCAAATGCACACCGAGAAACTACTATAAGAATAGGTATAAGATGCAGGGAATAAAAAAAAGAACTAAAAAAGCTAAAATAAGATGAAACGCATGAAATAAAAATCATGACAATCCAGATCAGTTAAAGCTTGCTTAAAAACCCTAAACCCCATGTGCTTTGGCTCAGGTATACAAAAAGGACCAGCAAATGTGGGACATCTTGTTATAAAAACAAAACCCTAAAACTACAGCGGGCAACCCATGCCAATGCCCGATGAATTTTACATCATTGTTTATTTTGTGAGTATTTTAGAGCAATTTTATCATGGACAAAAAATATTATTTTAAGGATAAGTTTTGGAAAAAACTATAAACACAAACATTGTGTTATTTTAACACATCTTTGTGTTATTTTAACACATATTTATGTTGAAATATGTAACACACGTGTTAATTGTGCTGACACACTGACTGTGTTGAAAGCAACACGACACGTGTTGTCCTTAACTAGGTGTGTTAAAAATGAACACATGATGTTTTGAGAGTGCAAAAGTCTCCCAGTTAGTCTGTCGGTGGGACCCTCGTCTGGACTCTGTGAACACGTCCAGATTGTCACCTGTTCACGGAGAATCAAAAGAACACAACTGCTGGCCTCATCTGTCACATGTCTAAAAACTAGCGTTCGCCTCAAACCAGGAAGTGGTAGGACCCCAGACATCAAGAGCTGCCTGTGACTGTGCCTGTGTGTATATGTCCCGTTACGTGTCCTTGCTCATCATTCCCTGGTGGCTACAAAATAAAGTTAAAATTAGACCACAAAACAAAACAAATATAACATTGTACTGCTTCCATGTTATTGCATGAATATTAATTCACCAATAATACTCACAAGGGAACATTATGCATAATGAGTAGTTTTAAGTTATTATTTTATTGTAAGGTGCTTAAGGTAATTGTTGCCAATACTTTTTCTACTTTTGCTCAAGTTACATTTTGAATGCCAGACTTTTTTTTGTTGCTTAAAGGAATATTGTGTACATTGTGAAATGGCTGTACATATAGAATACTTCTTCTGCACAGTGAATTCCCAGTGTAAAATATGCAGTCAAAGTATATGGATTCTTTCAGAGTTATTTCAACGACAAGAGTTATTACTGCCAATTTATCGCCCAGTGTTGAGGAAAATATTCAGAGTCAACATTTTCAGTGTTAAAATATACAGTGTCAAAGTACATTTACTATTTCAGAGTTATTACAACAGCTACAATAAAACGCTCCCCAGTGTTGATGTAATTGTGCACTGCTGTTACAAGACGTAGTGTACTGAAAGTACTCTGTACTCTGGTAAGCTCTGCACCACCTCCTTCTCCTTTTAAACTGACCCCGCGTTTCATCAAAGCGCCATTTTGCACTTCTCGAAAGACTCACTTTTTAAACCAAAATTTGGAATTTCAGCAGAAGAGACCAATTAGAATAACTTTATTAATATAACTTCATATTAAGATCATAGTGTATATTTTGAGTAACACTACTGTAAAAATGTTAACTCTTACCAGAGATGATTTAACATATTACACTATGTTCAGTGAAACTTTATCACTCTATAGATAAGGACTATATGTTCATTGACTTAGTGTTTTAATTGACTCTTTAAGTGTCACATTAACACATTTTACTGTGTACCACTCATTGAGATACAATCTTTTACTGCTGCAACAAAGACTCATATTTACAAGCGAAATGGAAGTCACTGAACTCAACCAGCTGTTTGAAAAATGGCGAATAAGTGACTGAATATCTTGAGTCAATACCAGATGAGGGAGCAGCCGGAAGTTGAGGTTGAGGGACCTCTACTGGGGACATTGTTATTATCTGTATGATGTTGAGCTCCACCAGTGATTCACAGTAAGGATTAAAGACTAAATAACTCATACATGCAGCATAGTGTAAACATAAGAGCAAGAGTAGGAGTCGGTGGACGGCAATAACTCAAACAAATAGAAATGCATGTTTTTCTTTGGTATGCATTCTGACGTTTTTGAGTATTTTGTATTATGTGATCTCACTATATTGTCTAAATCTGCTCAGATTGAATGTGTAATATGGGCAAAGTTAAGGATTTACACTACATACATCTTGCATAATGTCCATTATTTTTATTAAATATTGACATATTTCTGCAAAAACATTGCATTTAAATTTTTCATTCATGTTTTCCCTACATTCAACCTAATATAGTTATAATATGAATAGGAATAAGTAACATTTCTGCCGATTGATGATATACATTAGAAAATCATAATGTAAAGATAATTACTGCCAAATGTATAAGTCTAGATAGTAAAGATGATACATGCCAAAAGGGAAAGTCTCATCACTCATCTCAGACTTCTGGAGATTTCTTAAATTTAGGAGGAATTTTAAGTTGTTTTATTATTTAGTATACTTAGCCTACTTTAATATTTGACATAAATACAGGCCCAGACCTTTACCTGAGTTTGTACATGTTGCTTTATATTGACCAGATAAGCACTAATAAACATGTAGCAACATATTCATCCCGCATATCCACATAATGGAAAAGCACTGTGGCAAAAAGATGCTAACAGTACCTGCATAGGTGCTAGCAAAATGTTACTTTGTGCAACTACATAGATTATGAACCCTATCACAACACAAACAAAAACTCACTAGCAGCCGGAGAAGATCAAAAATAAACTGCACTTTATGCAGACATATGCTGTATATATAGGATACATATATATGATGTCTTACCTTTGTGATCAACGGTTATGTTTGAGGGGTTATCAACGCAGTGAATGGCTTCTCCAATGTCTCTGGATAATTTCTGGCTGGATTCTAACTGTCTGTTTTTTTATGGAGTAGCTGGAGTAGTCTTCCATGTGCTGACACAGTCTATGTCTCCACCCGGTGGCTGAATAGTGGTACTGCATTAAGTTAATGGCTTTCAATACAGGCGAGAGGTGCCCTCATAAACCAATGGGTTATGGTTTTCGGTGAATTGGAACATGGATTCAGGTCTGATAGATTGATTCAGAACGAAGTAAAATAAAACGGTTGTATTTAGATGAAATTAATACTTTGTGACACGTAAATTATATTTAATTAGCCTGACTGCAAATGGCACATAATTGTCCCCAAATGTACCCAGAATGACCCATTTCTAAATTCCACCTTAATGTGCCTGAATTAAAGAATACTATTTATTTTGGGCATGCCATTTAAGCAGGGACCTGAGCCAGAGGCTGAGGGTTTTTACAATTACTTTGTTGTTGTTGCTTAAACAAGAATTTGGCTGGGTGACCTCTCATCTCATCAATGTGGGCGTTTTTAGGACTCTATGCTCTTCATGGTTAATTGTTTTATTACTTTTTTTATTATTATATATGGTTTTGTCTTGACATATAAAGTACATCTTACATTTTTATTGTAATATGACTTATGTGTTGGTATATTGTCTCTCATCTTGAAGGAAGATTAAAGGTAAACCATTACAGTGGTTTATTGTAACCGCAATTATCTTTAAAAAAAAAAAAGTTCCACAACTTCTGTGAATGGTGGAAAATAAAGTGAAGGTTCAGTCTTTTGTCTTAATTATGAAATAAGGAATCCTGGAGAAGAAATTGTGCACTTTAACTCAAACTACATCCAGAAACCACAACAAATATTTTCTCAAACTGCAAAATATAAAAGCCATTATGTGATTCCACAACTAAGATTTATTGAGACTGATTTGTTTTGCATGCACCAGAAAAAATAAAAATAAATATATATACAGAATCAATAACCTCAGTTATGTGGCACTCTTTCCAGATGTATGTGAAGGCTTGAGTCGATTCTCCTGTGATTTGTTTGTTTCCTTGCTGCAGCAGTAAAGCTTCCAGATGTTTCCATCCTCATCAAGTGGTCCACATCAACCTCCAGGGCTCAATTTATTCTACAACGCAGAGGGGAGAAACGGGTCAAAAAAACCACAGACAATAAATCAATGTTAGTGACGGGCCGTGAAGAAGCGGTGGATGCGTGTACATATGGAGTTGCACCTTCTTGGCGTTGTCGACACACTGCATGTAGGCCGAGGCGATGCTGGAGCACGACAGAGTCTTCCCTGTGTTCTCCTTGTAGCATTTCAGAATCTGACTCTGCAAGTCACCACACACCGGCTGGATGTCGAAACGCCTGAGAGACACACGCGAGTATCAAGGTGATCATTGTTAGTTAATACCGTTTTATTTCTCGCAGGTATCCAAGGACCGTGGTTACACCTGCCGCCAACACCCACTGCTTCCATTAAATCCAATGCTGCCATTATAAGTAATTGTAGTAGTCATATATTTCTATTATTACTCTTCATTCTACCATATGCACTGCTGTAGTGGACTCTCCATGGACATAAGGACATAATTAAACAGGACTGGTGTTGTAGCGTGAAGTAAATACTCAACTTTTAGGTTATAGGACTCATGGATATTACACTGATGCTGCTCATGGTAAGTGTGACAGGTTCCCTTTAAGAGAAGCAGCGTAACCATGGTAACGCACCGTCATTCTGGGGATAAAGGGGATGTGATGTCAGTGTGTTGGTTGTTATGTTTTTGGGAGTGTGGATTAAACAGCGAAAGTAATGTGCAGCCAAAAAAGAGACGCTTGCTGACGTAATCCAGGCGCTCCTACACTGCTACTATTATTTTTATAAATACTAAATAATATAAAATTTTAATATTATTATATGTATTTGCATAGCTGTTGTGCCATTATTCTGGACCTGCTTCTGCTATGATCAATTTAACAATTCATATAATTGAATTAAGAATATATCTGAAACATGAATTCTCATTATAATGATGATGATAATAATAATAATAATAATAACCATTTGTCAGTCAGTTCACTCTACAACCTTACTAACTTTAACATAATAGACTGTATCAATGTTTGCATATCAAAACTAGGTTAGTAACACATAATTTTTGCATTTATACAAACACAGTGAATCCAAACTTACGCAAACCGGTTGTGAGTGTCCTCTTTGCCCTTCTGGAAGCTCTCCGCAGTCACTTTGTAAAACGCAGTGCACTGTCAAAAAAGGAAAACAAACGCTAAGCATCACGGTCAAATATTTGTCCTCTGAAAACAGCCGCCTCCAAAATGCTTCTCACCTTTGCCTCAAGTTTTGAGACATGTTTCTTGTAGAGAGCGTCTCGTTTCATCAACTCTTTCTCCCTCTCCTCCAGCTGATGAGCCTGTGTGAGTTTCACATCATCGCGTCTCTACAACCAGCCATATTCACGCAAATAAGACATGCGTACGCTTCGTATTTTGTAGGCCGTGATACTTTTCCCACACAGTGACTTTTTATCTTCATAACCGTCATTTCAGGTGCGATTAGAGCAGAATGAAAGTGACAAAGTGAGTCATGCACGCTTATGAATTCTCTCCCGTCTTACCTTCAGCTCCATCCGCTGAAACAACGCAGGAGGGCAAGAAAGAAAAAAAGAGGCACAATAAGAGGAAAGACTTTCATATTGACGAGAGCGATCCTGACACGTGAACGATTCATGTTCTTCTTGCGCTTACATAGAGCTGAACCATCAGCCTCTCGTCGTCCGTCTTCATTCGCGCCTTCGCGATGGAGTCGGTCAGGTTCTCGCCGTACGCCGCCTTCTCCGCCTCCAGCGTCTTTCTCACCTGCTCCTCCACCTGAGCCCGGGCGGCTGCTTGGGCCTCTGCTTGAGCCCGAGCCCTCATCTCCTCCAGCCTTCACACAGGTCACAGGTCAGAACCTGTCTACTGACAGTGATGCACGCTTCATGTGTTTCATGAGAATGATCAGATTAGTTGATGGACAGACGTGTAATCAAGATGTCCTGCTTTATATGAATGTAAAGTGAATATCTTTTGGTTTTTAATTTCTGATCAACATCTTTATGGGATTTGGGAAATTAAAATGAGCATTTTTCACAATTTTTTCCGACACAAAATGATGAATCAATTAATCAATTGAATCAATTAATCGATTGTAACATAGTTGCACATTTTCGTGCAGTTGCGTTACACCCACAAATATATTTTACACTAATTTTAGAGGGGCAACTAATAATCATTTTAGTTAGTTAATCTGCTGATTCTTTTCTCAAATAGTCAGTAATTGGGTCCTATAAAAAAAAAAAAAGGTGAATATGTGGATCATAACTTTCCCAGAGTTTTTAAATTCCATGTTTTGTTCAACTACAACCAAAATATATTCAATTTACTTTTAAATTAATAACCGTTTCAGCTTTAGCGTGTATATCGAGCATCTTTCTTTACTTACAAAGAAAAATTATTCCCAATTTTCTGTATTTATTTTATCTCATCAGACAAAGACGGGAACACAAACATCGTCCGACACATATAATGAGACAGAAACTCAGTAAAACTGTAATTTGTCCTTACTGTCGCTGCAGCTCCTGCCTCTTCTGGTTGATCTCCTCCTCCAGACTCATCTGCATCTCCTCTTTGATCTTCTGCCTCAACTCTTCCTCCACCACTTGAGGAGGAACGGGTGGAGCTGTAAGTAAACATATTACATTTGTGAGATAATAAAAACACAAGTTGATTTATATCAAACAGTTGCATCAATCTTTATCGTGATGATCAGCTCACCTGCTGCAGGTGGTATTGCTGAGGCAACAACAGGTACTTCATCCTCAACAACAAGGGGCAAAAACACGGTCAGTGTGGGCTCCTCAGCAGGAGGAGATGGAGAGGGTGGAGGTGGTGCTAGATGCTCTACGTGGGGTTCGCCTACAGGTGCATCAGTGGGTATGATTGCCAGCTCCACACAGTGATAGGGTGGGGAGGGCTCCTCAAAAATGAGCTCCGGAACAGGTGGAGGACTTGCTGCCATCGACACCGTCTCCGGAGGAGGAGAGGGAGCTGCGACCGGCTCCGGAGGAGGAGAGGGTGATGCCACCGGCTCCTGAGGTGGAGAGGGTGATGCCACCGGCTCCGGAGGAGGTGGAGAGGGTGATGCCACCGTCTCCGGAGGAGGTGGAGAGGGTGATGCCACCGGCTCCGGAGGAGGTGGAGAGGGTGCTGCCACCGGCTCCGGAGGAGGTGGAGAGGGTGATGCCACCGTCTCCGGAGGAGGGGGAGGAGAGGGTGCTGCCACCGTCTCCGGAGCAGGAGGAGGAGGAGAGGGTGCTGCCACCGTCTCCGGAGCAGGAGGAGGAGGAGAGGGTGCTGCCACCGTCTCCGGAGGAGAAGAAGGAGAGGGTGATGCCACCAGCTCCGGAGGAGAAGGAGTAGAGGGTGCTTCCACCGTCTCCGGAAGAGAAGGAGGAGAGGGTGCTGCCACCGGCTCCGGAGGAGGTGGAGGAGAGGGTGCTGCCACTGTCTCCGGAGGAGGTGGAGGAGAGGGTGCTGCCACTGTCTCCGGAGGAGAAGAAGGAGAGGGTGCTGCCACCGGCTCCGGAGGAGGTGGAGAGGGTGCTGCCACCGTCTCCGGAAGAGAAGGAGGAGAGGGTGCTGCCACCGGCTCCGAAGGAGGTGGAGAGGGTGCTGCCACCGTCTCCGGAAGAGAAGGAGGAGAGGGTGCTGCCACCGGCTCCGGAGGAGGTGGAGGAGAGGGTGCTGCCACCGGCTCCGAAGGAGGTGGAGAGGGTGGCTCGGCAGCTGAAACCAGGACAGGAGGCACTTTAACTGCAGCAGGTGGGACTGCAGGTTCAACAGGAGTCGCCTCCACTGGCGGCGGTAAAGCTAGAGCTTCAACTGGAGCTGAATCAACAGGACATGTTGGTGTTATTAGTTCAACTGGTGTAAATTCAAAAGTGGGTGGAGGTGGAACCGTTCCCACTGGTATCATAACAGGTTCAACAGAGGGAGTTACAGCAGCAGGTTCAACAGTTAGAGGCGTTTCAGAAGGCAGCAGTGAAGCTAACGATTCAGGTGGAGCTACAGACGATTCTACAGGTGGAGGTAGGACAACGGGTTTGAAAACGTGTTCTGCTATCACCGGAGTAGATGGGGTTTCTGGCTCTACGTCAGGTAAGATGAAGGATTCAAGAGGAGGTAGGACTACTGGCTCCCCTGCAGCTGGTGGAGGAGGAGGCAATTCCAGCTCCACATGTGCTTCTACATGTGGAGAAGGTGTAGATGGAGGTGGAGGAGGGGCTGCTACAGAAGGGATGGTTAGAAGTGGAGTTTTGGTTGGGGCTTCAGGCTCCACCGTAGGAGGAAGGGAGTGGAGCTTTACAGGAGGAGGTTCCACTGATAGAGGTGTGGGTGGGGCTTCTTGTGGAGGAGGTGGTGCAGCGGCATCTGAGACAACAGGCTCAATTAGAGGTGGGGTTTTTGGCTCTACAGGTGGAGGCGGAGACGCAGGCCCCACAGAGGTAGGAGGCAGGGAGTGAAACTTTACAGCTGGGGGAGGGACCAGTTTTACAGGAGGAGAAGGTTCCACTGACGGAGGTGTGGGTGGTGTGACGAATGGAGGCAGAAGAGGTGTCAAGTGTTCGACAGAGGGGGCGGGAACTGGAGCGGGTGTTTGTGTTTCAGGTGAGCGGAAATTAGGAGATCCATCCCGTGAGACCCGAGGAACGGCGTTTGAAGACTCTTTCATCCGGTGGATCACTTTATCCGACAGCTGAAGAGGAACAAGACACACATTTATTAATATGTACTCAATCTCTTCTCTTTCTTATGTGTTTCTTTCCCACCTTCTGGCCTCAGCAGCCTCAGTTAGGTTTCTTTTTGTATTTTTGGGCTGTAATGGGTCTGGGAATCCTGTTTTTGCAGCTTTGTTTCTGTCCAGTGTCTACATATGTATTTTAAAAATCAGGAGGAGGAGCTACAGAACAGCTGATATAAGAAAGAAGGAGGCTTCATATTTTGTGTCAGTATCACATTATTATTATTATTATTATTATTATTATTATTATTATTATTATTATTATTATTATTATATGAACTCACATTATTGTTATTTAACAGGAAAACAGTTGGGAAAAGGAAATGTTTTGGCTACTTAGTCCTTAAAAGTTTTCTAGAGGTTGCATGAGGTCACCAATAGTGGTCGATAAGCAAAGTGTCAAAGATTGATGACTGCCTAAAAATAACAAGAGGATTCTTTTCATTCACGGACGTAAATTATTTTGTAAATAAATACAAATATATGCATTCATAATATTTGCAGTTATATTCATTATATAATTGATCAGTTGAACAGATGTAAAAACAATTTGTTTTTTCTTGTAGACCTTGTGACAACCGACTGTGTCCTTTATTTATTTAACACCAACAGCAGAACAGTCTGTGTCGTAAAGAGAGACCCTGACTTTGTGTTGTGACAACCAACATGAGGACGAGATCAATCAATACTTATCGATTACATGTCACAGAATTATAGATTTACCACGATTGCAGATGAAAACAACAACAACAACAACAAGAAAAACACTCGTGCACTCTGCAGCGAGAGTTTTGAAACGGTCTGCACTAAACGTTGCACTTCCTCCCACTTCAAGTCCACGCATCTCCCTGAGCTTTCACTCACCCGAATGCCCTTCACAAAAGTCACTCCTCCGCCTTCAGCATCCTCACGAGAAAGGTGACTCGGGCTGTTCCCCCCCATGCGCACACTGTCACGAGCGGCTGCTTTCTGGAAAATATATAATCCACCACGTTGATCTGCGCTCAGGGAAATAAACTCTACGACCAGCTGCAGCAACGTGCCCTTCCCACTCCGAGTCAACAACAGCTGCTGCTATTGGATGCAGCTGAACAAGGCCTCTCGGGATTGGTCGACTCGCCTCGAGGCCAATGACACGTAAAGGAACATCGTGTCCCAGCGCGCAACGTTTATAAAACTAAATAAACAAATACTCAGATATTTTACTGAAGTAAAAGCAGCAACACAACTATACTCAAGTAAAACTCATGGGTTTAAAATGTTACCTAAAGTACAACAGTATTAGAATCCAAATATACTTTGTACACAAAAATACTCATTATGCATATTGGCCCATTTTATAGTATATTATTGTATCATAATTATAAATGTTGATAGTAACGGTTATTTACTGCTGGGATGCTTAACCTATAACAATACATCATAATGTATTAGTTAATTTCCCTCAGAAATGTAGTAGAGTAGAAGTATAAAGGAATACTAAGTACAGTACTTGAATGAATGTATTTAGTTACTTTTGACAACTTTTTAAACAAGCACTTCTTGTTATGCTTAATTATTTGACAATGTAACTACAAAGACTATAATCTGTATTTATAGTCAGGTTGTCATTTTAATTTCAGCGAGCAGGCAGTGTAAAGAAGTATTGTTCTGTACAATGTGATGTTTTGAGTGTAATGATCGGAGACACCTGAGACAGTTTGACACACGAGAAAAGAAATACAGCAACGACATACTCGCCATAAATTATCCCTCTGTATATTTGTTTCCAAAAAAATACTGATTCAGCTCCTTAAACATTTATAGTAATAAACATTTAAGTAATACAACAGTATTTTGTCTCTTCAGCTTCACATTAGAGTTCATTGTAATCCTAATGATGAACATTAATGAAAATACATATTACAATAATGTCCCAAAAAAAGGAATTTGCATCATGACTTTGCATCTGTGAAAGCTAATGAGGTACTAAAGTGAAAAAATAGGGTTGGTGATATTTTATATTTCACATTTCTAAATGATTCCAGTTTTCTATTTTAACAAGGAGCCAACGCCTCATATAACTTGTTCCTCGTGCTGTAGAGCTCCATCGATTTCCAAAAATTCACAACATGTGCCCTCATTATAATAAACTTGGGCACTGCAGTTTATTTGTTGTCAATTATAAACACCGTCCTGGTGCTGGATATACTCATTAGTGCATCGATTGTGTATTCATCCACGGCTGAAAATAGTCCCAAACAAATGCACTATTTATTCCTGTTTGAGTAACTTTTGCTAGAAACTACAGCTACAGCTGTTATTCAATTATTTAACCTTTCAAACAAAACAATGACAAGACAAGTTTTTAGAGCTGCATTTTTGGGCCTCCTGGGGGCACTACAGTAAGGTTGCAACTAACAATTATTTTCATTATTGATTGATCTGCTGATCTCATTTGATTTATAGAAGATCAGAAACAACAACACAAAGGCCAACAACATTACATTTACTTTAAAAAGGTGCGAAATTCAAAATTGAGAGTATTGCAGCATTTCTGAGTAAATTCTCTTTTTCAAGTGTTTATATAATTATAATTAATTTGGAGTCTCATACCCACCTGATGAATGTAAGTTGAATATCCACTCTCTTTCAACTCTGTGTTTGGTCTCAACCAACTCTGCTAAATGTTCCACTATGTCGACCAGCGGACTGTCGGTCTGCTGTCTTAAATAAAGACTAACGCAAAGAAAATATAGAAGGTCACCAGCCTCATCTTGTGAACTGCGTAAGTGAAAGAGGGATTTACAATGGCTTAAACTGAATGACATAACTGTATAAAATCACTGCAGGATAGTCGAACAATAACAATCTCTAAGTCCAACAGAGACGGTGTTCTAGTCGACCACCAGTCCTTTCCTCTTCCTCCTCCTCTTCTTCGTCTTTAATCTGCCTTCTTCTCCTTGACCTCAGGTCCACGCAGAGCCGCCCGCATGCTGCTCCACACCTCCGTGTACAGCAGAGTGCCCAGGAAGACCACCCCTGTGCCCACCCAGTGCCACTCAGTGAAGGGGTTTTGGAAGTACAGGATGGAGAAGATGAGGCTGAGGAACTTTCTCAGGGTCACCACCAGAGTGACGGTCAGCGAGGCGCACTCGGTGGTCAGAATGAAAACGCCGCGAATGCACACATACCTGGAAAAAAGGGTTAAAGTCTGTAACAAGAGTGTGATAAAATAACCAATAAAGCCCAGCAATTTAAACTAAAGTGTAATTCTTAGACATAAAGTGATAGTTATGTTGCTTTGTCACTCTCACTCACTCACTCACACACACACACACACACACACACACACACACACACACACACACCACCTTTACATAGAAAATAAATAATAAAAAAATAGTTGTATTGTATATATTCTATATATAAAAAAGCTCTGTGATGCTGCAGATGTGAGTTGCGGTTAAGAATCTGACCAAAATTACAAAACCAACTATCGATGCTCGACCTTTAAGACAAACAAACAAAAAAGTATTGAAGATCGATTGCAGCTCTAACTTTTTGACTGAAGCGGTGCGTTTACTTGCAACCCCTCGTCACATGTTGGTCTACTTCACCAGTCGAGAGCAGTAGCAGAAATTAGTTCTCTTTATCATCTCGTGAAGCTTTGGCACCAACGTAATAAAGGTAAGAACTGCACAGAAGATAAATAAATACATTTGTTTCTTTCTTATTTTACAGGATACTGTGTGATGACGTTGATCAGCAGGTAGAGCCACATTAATGGCACATTGAGTCCAACCACAGGAACAACTGTAGGAGCTGAAAGAGAGAGAGAGCAAGAGCAAGCTCTTTATTTACATCTGCGAGTCAAGAGACAAAGCATTGGCTCTCCTGAATATATATATATATATATATATATATATATATATATATATATATATATATATATATATATATATATATATGGCACTCACTGCTCTGACTGAAGTACACGCAGTGGTTGTAGATGTCCGTGGAAAGGAGCAGGAAGCCCGGCAGAGGCAGGAAGTGCTACACAGAGACAGGAAAATGATCAATAGCGGTGGCGCTTGAATGGCTCAAATAAAGCTTGACTTTCTCCCCTGAAGACGTCTGGATCTTGCATGCGGTGTTCTGCGTGTCGGAGCAGAGAGACGCTCACGTTGTAGAAGAGAGCTTCCTTGGAGTGTTTTCCGTACTGCTTGTACAGCGTCTCCTGGAAGATGCCCATCCTCGCAGACATCAGCAGAGCGAAGGTCAGCATGCCGATTCCTAAACGGACAGAAATCAACAACAACAAATAAAAATACTTGTATGACATCATGTTAATGTTGCTGGTTGGTAGGTTTTTATCAAGCAAAAGCTACATTTCCTTTAGCTCAGCAGCTTTTCTCTATTTTATGTGTTTACGATGGAGGTTTTCCTTATTTTATAGATTAATAATTATACAGATTAATCGACAAAAATAACCGATTGTTAAATTGTTAATGAAAATGACTCATTAGTTTCAGCCATGTTCCATCTGACATGATTATAACGTTTTTGGCACCTGAAAACTCACCTATAAGCCAGCGCATGAAGGCATAAACGTTTTGCTCTTCTGATCCCTCATTGGCCACATTCTGCAGAAACAAATTAACAAAATGCATTTTTTTTTTTTTTTTTTATGTACAGGTCAACATTGCATATTTATAGACAAATTGAATGGTGGATTGAAGAAATTACTGCATAAAAAACCCAACACTAAAGACACTCAATCAACAAATGAAAACAAGCATTGTTATATTGTATTATACTGCAACTCACCACTTGTTTGGCAGACATGATGGTGCAGATGAAGATGCCAGCTGAAACTAAAGCGATGGACAGATATTTACTCGCTGAATACCTGCAGGGGAAGAAGAAAGTGAGACACAATCAACCTTAAATCTTTTCAGCCTGCAGACTTGACTTCGTCTAACAAGCTCTGCAGTATCATTGTTGTCGGAGGAAGCAGGCAAACCTTTTCTTCAGGATGACTATTCCCAGAATCATGTTCGCAATTAGAGATCCCTGCAAAGAAACAAGGCATGGATATCACACCGAGGTGGAGGTGGTGTGGGGGGGAACAGGAACAATTCAAAACTGAAGGTGAAAAGCAGACAAACGACAGTTCTTACCGATCTGAAGATCATGTGTAACGGCATGGCGATGTTGAAGTTGAGAGCGTAGTTGTTGATCACACTGACTGTGAAGAACATGGTCACCATGATCACATAGTTTCTGGGGAAAAAAGGGACATAACAGGTTTGTTTTAGCAGCCGTTCTACATATTTTTCTGCCGCAGGAAGTTCGAACCCCACATACGATGTTTTACCTGATCGGGATCGCTGGTTTCTTCCTCCCAAAGTTACTTTCGAAGATCAAACCTTCTAATGCGATGAATAAAAATTGAGCGAAGGTGACGATGTTGCCGCATCCTGGAAACTGTCTGCAGTACAAAACAACAGAAAAGATCCAGATGTAATAAAGTTAGAGGTTGGATTTCAAATGATGAAGTTGCAAAACACAGACTACTTTAAAACAGATTACTTTTTAAACGTATTGCCTCTTTAAAAAGGAGGCAATACGATTACAGTTCTATTGGATAATTAGAACCGTGTATTATAAATTGTTGATAGTTTTGTGTTGTTATTGATTTGGTTGTGTTGTATTAAGATTAGCTGCTTTGTTTTCCTCCATTCAACATTTTTCTTTTGGACTTTTGCGTCCACGATAGTATTGATATATTTGGACACCCAGGACGATTAGACGCTAATGAGGAAAGAGGGATCAAGTGTGCACACATATCAGCAAAGATACAGGTACAATACCAAAAGCAACTTACTATCATTTGAGTCCACACAACTTTCACTTTCACACTTGCCTGAGGAAAATGTTTTAGAGCGAAGCTACAAATAAACTGTATATTCGTCCCCTAACAGCATGTTCCTTTGTTTCCTGCAGAAGTTAATGAGGATCCCATAAAAAATCTAATAGAAATAACCAGTGCCCTCATTTGTAATGTGTACTTTATACTCTCACTTGTCCTTATTCTATTTAAGTAATGAATGTATGAAAAAACCTTCGGGTTGAATAAAGTTGACTCTTATCTTATTTTAAAAATAGCACCAGTGTGGCAGTCAGTATATCCTGAACTTAAACAAGTTAAACTAAGTAGTTTGTCACTGACCTTACGAGCAGCTCCAGAGACACCACATTGCTGCAGCAACCGACAAAAACCAGTGCAATAGCCAAACCAGTACCCATGTTGGTTCACTCGGTGGGAGACGTGTCACTTGATAAAGCAGATTTCCAATCGGTGCATATTTGCAAACACGCAGCGTCTTTTGTATTAAAGATCTTCTGCTTCGACACAAACTCTTGATTCAGCTGAAGACGTCTGAATCTGAGCTTGAAACGCTTCCTCATTGCGAGGGCTCATGGGAGTTGTAGTTCATTTCTGACACCGGGGGGAAAATGGCACGCAGTGTTGT
The DNA here is from genome assembly GCF_009769545.1 of Cyclopterus lumpus. NCBI lineage: Eukaryota > Metazoa > Chordata > Actinopteri > Perciformes > Cyclopteridae > Cyclopterus > Cyclopterus lumpus. Next base: position 8,323,854 of record NC_046971.1, on the reverse strand, counting down.
TGATATTATCAGTATGTAAGGCAACATTAGTAAATAAATATATATATTGTTTGGGAAACAATAGTACATGCACATATTGGTGAATTATGCGGGAAATTACGAATAAAAAGAGTGAAATAATGTGTTAACGGCGCATTCACTGCGCAGTTGTGACGCACAGAAACATTTGAACGTAGACCAGTACTGCCTCATAAAATGTGAAGAGAGCTCACTCTGCTTGAATCTCTGGGTACCAGAAACCAAACCGAACAACAGATAACTCTTGGCTGGACTACAGCATTATTATTAAAGGAGGATGTCACTGTCAAAAATAAATACTGCATTCATTCATACTTTAAATAAAAAAAACAACACTAAAGTGGACATAAGCACCAGAAGCTTTCAAAACCAGTTTCAAAAACCGGTTCAGTTTTGAACTAAATCAGACCATGACTTGAGGGGTGTACATTTACATGTAGACACTCAGCTTGTTCATTGTATATTTTAATGACGCATGCTAAATTATGGATCCATCTGTGACCCTAAATGGTCATAGTATATGTTGTTATGTTGTGCAATCTTACATATCACAACGTTTTTAAAAGCACATTGTTTTAAAAAGCAGTGACGGTTACTCATCCGGTTCATCTAACCATTGTCGTCCTCTACCGTCCTCCTGGTTCCTTTGGAGACTTCTTGGAAGAACTAGATGTCCTCCTATCAAACTTCCCAGAAAATGGACCCCCGCTCATCCTTCTGGGTGACTTTAATATCCAGACTGAGAAGTCATGTGACCTGCTACTCTTACTGTCTTCCTTTGCTCTCTCTCTCAGTCCTTCCCCTCCTACTCACAAAGCTGGCAACCACCTTGACTATATTTTCACCAGAAACTGCTCTACAGCTAACCTCACTGTAACTCCACTTCATGTTTCTGACCATTTCTTCATCTCGTACTCTCTCCCACTCTTTGGAACTGACAACCCTCCCACAACGGATTCTGCACCTGTCCGTCGCAACATCCGCACCCTCTCACCCTCCTCTCTGGCCTCCTCTGTTCTGTCAGCCCTCCCTTCAACCGATTCCTTTGCACTTATGCAGCCTAACTTCTCCACTGACACACTTCTCTCTACGCTGTCGTCCTCTCTTGATTCTCTCTGTCCTCTTACGACTCGAAAGGTCCGCAAGTCCTCTCCGGCTCCGTGGCTGTCCAAACCGGTGCGCGCCGAGAGAGCCACTATGCGAGCAGCGGAAAGGAAATGGCGAAAATCCAAACACGCCAGCGACCTGCTTGCCTATCAATCTCTTCTCTCCTCCTTCTCTGCGTCCATCTCTGCAGCCAAAAGTTTGTTCTATCAATCCAGAATCGAATCCTCTTTATCTAACCCTAAAAAAGCTCTTCTCAATTTTTCCAACCTCCTTGACCCCCCTGTTCCCCCCCCCTCCCTCCACCCTTCTACCAAGCCACTTTGTTGACTACTTTACAAAAAAGATAGACGACATACGCTCTTCATTTACTAATCCATCTTCCTCAACTACACCTTCAGTAACTTCACCTTCTTCCGCCTTGTTTTCCTCTTTTATCCCCCTGTCTCCCAATCAAGTTCTTACCTTGGTAACCTCTGCCCGCCCAACCACCTGCCCCCTTGACCCCATCCCTTCTCACCTTCTCCAGTCCATTGCTCCGGACCTTCTTCCCTTTCTCACCCATCTTATTAACACCTCCCTCTCAACCGGCTGTTTCCCTAACTCTCTGAAGGAGCAAGAGTCAACCCTCTCCTGAAGAAACCCACTCTCGACCCATCTGAAGTCAACAACTACAGACCTGTCCTCTCTCCTTCCCTTCCTCTCCAAAACTCTAGAGCGAGCTATCTTTAACCAAGTCTCCTCCTTTCTTCACTGTAACAACCTTCTAGACCCCCACCAGTCCTGGATTCAAGACAGGCCACTCAACAGAGACTGCCCTCCTTGCTGTCTCTGAGCAGCTTCACACTGCTAGAGCAGCCTCTCTCTCTCTGTCCTCATCCTTCTAGACCTTCCGCTGCCTTTGACACAGTTAACCACCAGATCCTCATGTCCTCCCTCCAGGACCTGGGTATCTCAGGCACCGCGCTCTCACTCTTCTCATCCTACCTCACCGACCGCTCTTACCGGGTAACCTGGAGAGGATCTGTGTCTGAGCCTTGGCCTCTGACTACTGGGGTCCCTCAGGGTTCAGTCCTTGGTCCTCTTCTCTTCTCTCTGTACACCAACTCTCTTGGCTCTGTCATTCGCTCGCATGGCTTCTCCTACCACAGCTATGCTGACGACACCCAACTGATCCTCTCGTTTCCCCAATCTGAAACACGGGTAGCAGCACGAATCTCTGCCTGTCTGACCGACATCTCTCAGTGGATGTCCGCTCACCACCTGAAAATTAACCCGGACAAGACTGAACTTCTCCTCCTTCCAGGAAAAGGCTCTCCCACCCACGACCTAACTATTAACTTCAACAACTCAGTGCTGGTTCCGACTCCGACTGCCAGGAACCTCGGAGTGACGCTCGACAGTCAACTCTCCCTGACTGCCAACATTGCCGCAATAACACGCTCCTGTAGGTACATGCTGTACAACATCAGGAGAATACGACCCCTTCTCACTCAGAAGGCGGCACAGGTTCTGATCCAGGCTCTGGTCATCTCACGGCTGGACTATTGCAACTCCCTCTTGGCAGGTCTACCTGCTAATGCCATTCGACCTCTACAGCTCATCCAGAATGCAGCTGCTCGACTGGTCTTCAACCGACCGAAATTTACCCACACTACTCCGCTCCTCCGCGACCTTCACTGGTTACCGGTGGCCGCCCGCATCCGCTTCAAAACATTGGTACTTGCGTACCGTGCTGCGAACAGATCGGGTCCAGTCTACATCCAGGACATGGTCAAACCATACACCCCAGCCCGTTCACTTCGCTCGGCTTCTGCCAATCTGCTTGTAGCTCCTTCACTTCGAGCTAAATCACGACTGTTTGCTGTGCTGGCTCCTCATTGGTGGAACGACAGCAGAAAGTCTCTACATCTTCCGGCGCAAACTAAAAACACATCTTTTTCGACTATACCTTGAATAGGTAGCACTTAAATGCCGTAGTAGCACTTAAATGTCCCTTACCGATAGCACTTTAGTAGCACTTAAATGGCACTACGGATAGTACTTTGTAGTTTAACTTATTGAAGAAATTGTACTTGCTTGATTCTTGTTGTTCTGAGTTTGGACTCACGGTTTTATGCACTTATTGTAAGTCGCTTTGGATAAAAGCGTCAGCTAAATGACATGTAATGTAATGTAATGTAATGTAAAAAAGCATATATATAGACTTTAGACTTAGATTAGACCTTTAGACTTTAAGTCTGTGATCGTTCCCAGTTGGGAAGGACAGTGTGTAGAATTTCATGTGATTGTTGTACATGAATAGGCCAGGATCCAGTTCTCACAATATTTCCACGGTCCCAACTCATAACTGAATGCATAAACCTATGCTGTAATTTACTGTTGGAGATGTTGCCAACTGCATGTATTTAGAAAACACAACAGAAACTGGCAGTTTTATGGGCAGCAGTAGATGTTGTTATGTTAATTAGAGAATTTGTCAACAACAGAATTTCACGTGCAAATGTCATAGATTTGTCCTAGTGACGATAAAACAACTTAACTTGGATTGATAAATGTAATGAGAAAATATACTGTCTTAATGAATACTGGTCTGACTAGATCTTAATATGTTTCTGTTAGGCTGGTTTTAATCCATAGTCTATCTGATGGAACATGTGTCATTATGACCAGTGATAAAGTGATCAGATCTTTGAGTAAGTAAAAGTTGCATAAAAAATGCGTTATACTGTACATTAACATACATGCAGCATTTTTTATGTTGTAGCTGATTATGAGGGAGATATACGGTCAGGTAGCTCATTCTATAATAATGCATCATATTTCTTTAGCTGTCAGATAAAAATAATTCAGGAAAACTGCTGAATCAGGTTTATTGCCAAGTAAGCTTTCCCAGGAATATACATTTGTGTTTTGGGGCATACAAATAAACATAGTAAGGAAAAAAAGGTAAAAAGCAAGTACTGCAAAGTTAAGAAACATACAAATAAAATGTACAATAAAACTGTGAAAATATACATCTATGTATAACGTATGTCTATTTATTTACAAAGAGCTGTACAATTTTGTGCAAAAAGAATGTGCAAAAGTTCACGCCAAAAAGTATGAAGAATAAAAAGTGCGTTAAAGGTGTTAAAGCTGATAACGTTCACAGATCGTTTGTGTGTGACATAACGAGCAGAAACACGATCAGCATGCCGCGCCGTCTACTGCAGCATAGACGATCTTTGGTAGAATACGTGCGTGTCTCCCGACGACGTGGCGCAACAAACCGCTCGCTTCGCCTCCACCGCTGCTACCGTTATACCAGTTAGCCCTAACGGCGTAAAGCAGCAGGTTTGAGCCGTTACGAGCTCTGCGTTGTTTGATTATTATCATAACAATTTTTTTTATCTGCTGCTGCCGCCAAAATGATTTCTCTCACGGATTCTCAAAGTAAGACGTGTCCATGTTTTTGTCCGCGTGTTTGTCGCTGTTTGTGAGTCAAACCCGGTTAGTTAGCCGAACAGATGAGGTTAGCAGCTCCAACACCATTGGCTGAGATCGTAGTTACGTCACGTAGCCGTACGTCACTGGGAAGGGTTTTAAATTACGAAATAACTCAATATACTCGTATACTCACAAATATGCTTCACTTTATATGCGTTCATTATCTTATAATGTATCTATTAAAACTGAATCCATTAATATATTAGTTACTTTCAATTACCTCCATCACTAATATGTTGTTCTGATTTATTGATCGATTAGCCTGTTTCAGCACTAAACACCAAATTAGGAGTTTGTTCTATGGATGACATGATCCATAACAGTGTATGTCATTGGATAGATTGAATTTTCATAGATGCAAATCTTTTATTAAAGTACAATCTCACCAACAGTTCATTTCATGGGACCGGCCGCATGGCCGTTATAAAACCTGATTTGTTTCTCACAGAAATTGGGATGGGGCTGACGGGGTTCGGTGTGTTTTTCCTCTTCTTTGGGATGGTGCTGTTTTTTGATAAAGCTCTCCTCGCCATTGGAAATGTGAGTTGACCAATGATGCTGTTACCACTCTGACCGACGGTCCAACACCTCCCTCACCTCCCTCACCTGCCGCGTTGTCTTCGTTGTGCAGATCCTGTTTGTTTCAGGCCTCTCCTTCGTCATCGGCCTGGAGCGAACGTTCCGGTTCTTCTTCCAGAGGCACAAAGTGAAAGCCACCGGCTTCTTCCTCGGCGGGGTGTTGGTGGTTCTCATCGGCTGGCCGATCATTGGAGTCGTTCTGGAGATCTACGGTTTCTTCCTCTTATTCAGGTCGGCTCAAGCGGAAAGAAAACCAAATCTTGTTGCCGTCGTTGTCCTGAATCAATGTGATTTATTGGCCTCTCTCTCTCTCTCTAACAGAGGGTTCTTCCCAGTGGCGGTGGGCTTCATCAGACGAGTACCTGTGCTCGGGTCCTTGCTTAGTTTACCAGGGATCAGTAAAGTAAGTGTCACATCGAGCAATGAATCGCTGAATGAAAGCCCCTTTAAATGAATGCAGACTAACAAATGATTATTGTCTTTATTATAAATGTTTTGGTCGAGGCGGTGTATTCATATAGCTTGTTGTATTTGACAAACTCATCCAAACTCAAAAGATATTCAGTATGATTTGATAGTAATATTACCAAAAAATAAAGCATAAAATCCTCACATTTTAAAAGCTGTAATCTAATGGTTTTGTTCACAGTTTTGCTTGAAAAAACGATTAATCGATTATCAGAAATAGTTGTAGATTGACTTTCTGTTCTGGTTACCAACTTGTCCATGAATGAACTAACCGTTAAACTTATGTCATGACCAAGATGTCCCATGGAAGCCGACTCACGATAACTAAAGCGATGTGGCAGAGAGACAACAGAGTCTCTGTTGTGTTGAACACTGAGAGTCTATTGGGGTCCAGGATCAGTTCCACAATTATATTAATGTCCCGTTGTGTCTTCAGGGGAAATTTTTTTTCTCCCTTTTTCTTCATCTGAGCTTTAGACCTATTTTGTCTGATTCATTATAAGTTGTAACAAATTGCAGCTTATAAATAACACTGTTTGTCTTCTATTTCAGCTGGTGGATAAAATTGGTGAGAGCAACACAATGGTATAACAGAGGACTGTTTCCGTATCAGAGGAGAGCTTCAATATTTATCATAGTTACTAATAGATACTGTGTACTTTGGTCATTACCACTTCAGAACTGTGATTCCAAACAAAGTGAATTTGTGGATGTTTGACTGACATCATGATGTTTTTGTATCCGAAAGCCAAGATATATATTTTTTGTATTATTATTTGAAAAGCTGGAAGCAGGTCTCCAATTTTGCATCATTCCTGTCTGATACTTATGGACTGATAACTTGGGACCACTGGATTAACTCAGCGGAGAGTCGGGAGCTCTTTGCAGCGTCCTCTCCTCTGGATCGTGTGCCTGAACCCACAGCTTTTTTTTTTTACGAGTCTCTCAATTAATTGTTACTGGAATTTTGTACATTGAAAATAAATAGTGTTGAGCTAAACGTTACTCGGGCAAAGACACCGGAAGAGTTATGGAAAAGGTTTCAGATGCTTTCTATGGAGATGTTTTACTGTAACTTTTGTAAGCGCATACTTGGAATAAAAGTGTCTTTTATACGTTTGTTATAGTTTTTTTTGCAGCAGAGATAAGTTTTATATGCCACCCAGGATAATGAATGATAGCATAAGTACCTTGGATTTGTATACGACATGAATTGCTTTTGGGTATCAACAAAGTACGTGGGAGACAAGTGCAGGACCTGGACTGCTGTGAGGCTCCTCCCCTCCTCCTCAGCCTCGGGCAGGTGTCTCCGCCCACCTACTCTACTGACACGCTGTCATCAAGTTCATTCATAAAAACTCCCCGGTGTCGTCATCACGCGGTGACCTCGTGAAGAGAATCCACTGCTCGTGAGTCTTAAAAAGTGTAAATCTCGTTAACGAGCTCCGACAGTTTCATCAACACCCTCTCGTCAAAGGAAATATGACGTGAGACGCAATTGAGGCACTAATTGGCCTCATCAGTGACGCGTTTAATGAGGGCATTTGATGAGTCGTTTCTATAATGGAGCAGTGACAGAGGAAATCATAGCTTATTTAGCCTGCAGGAGAGCAGTACACATACCATTAACGGTAAGATATTCTACTTAATATTATTATTATTATCATCATTATTGTTGTTATTATTAATAACACTTAGTTGATGTTCGTCAGTGTTGGCAGTTTAACTTTTTTCAGACTTAAAATATCTGAGAAGGCAGATATGTGTAATGTAATGTAAATGTGAGCAGGCGTAACAGTTTATTAATGTGCTCGTCCACAATTATAACTCTGTATAAAACAGATCAGGAACAATATTGTAAAATGCATTTAAAGATGTCAAATGAACGTCTTCATAGGATTTTCTTTTTATAGGCAAGTTTAATTGTTGACAAATACTGTACATTAATAAACACTTAAGATATTATTGTATCTGCTTCTAACAACATTCTATTTAGTTATAAACCATTTATGAAATGGTGGAGTTACTCTTCTATTAGAACTTCTATTGGTGTTTTTTAATTTCTAATCATACTAAATGTCATTACAGAGTTGAACAATGTCTCTAATAGTCACGTTTCTTGTGGTGACCTTGGTCGCTCAGTGTTGGGGAGAACCACAGGTGGGTGAAGGTAGATTTAGTTTCTCCTTGAGCTGAATTCAAACAAACACATTAAGAAATATGAGATAAACAAGAACTTCTGCATCATATTTCAGCGGAGGAACTGGACTCCTCAGGCCATCTTATACCTAAAAGGAGCACGTAAGACTTGGCAGAAGAAGTTTAAAACTCTTGAGTCGTCTGGTTTTGAGCCGTTCTGTCAACTGCATGTTGATGTTTTACAGAAGGACACCGTTCAGTGTTGCGGCGCACCAGCAGAGAGGAAGGGGACACTTTCCATAGAGGTGAGTGTAGTATGTGATGCACGGCAGCTAATTAGGAAAATACATACAAATACTATGTATACATTGGTGCAGTTATTATTTATTTGGCTCTTAAAAGCCTGATCCACTTTCTAGTGACAGACGCATTAAAAAGGGTTTACAACTTGAAACCAACGACCTGGTAAATAAATGACAAGCCGGTAACGACTTCTGAGTTTCTGAGCCTTCATGTTATGACAAGTCTCTCTGGGTGGTGTGGACTTATTTAGCAGCAGACCATAATCCATTTATTATTCACTATTAGGATTAGAACTGCAGACTATTTAGATTATTGTACAAATTTCAGTGCACAGGATTTACTAACTTGACTTAACTTTGGCCCTTAATAAACGACTTAATTAACACGTTATAATGCATTATGTCTGTAAAGTGTTGGGCGCTACTATGACAACAAATTTCCCCTTGGGGATTAATAAAGTATGTATCTATCTATCTATCTCTTAAAGATGGTTTATTACCTTTAAGAAAACAAAAACAATTGACATTTATAGCTGCAGACATGATGAAAAGAAAGATGTTTCACGACTTGGTTACCCAAAAGATGCTCTTGTTAATGGGTACCGATTTGACTGATGTATAAAGTATTCAATATAAACACGTTGTTATGGCATGCCAGTGTTCGGTACCACTTTAAAACGGTTTGACACGAGGACTTTAACTTATTAAACGTCTTTGCCGCGTGTCTCTGCAGGGACTCACAACCAGAGCAGTGATGGAAATGAACTGTCGTTGTCATCCATTCTTCTGGAGCTCCTGCAGCGAGCTGCTGAAGGAGGTAAACACCTCAACAACACAGCAATAGAAATATTGATATCCAAGTCTTTTCAAATCTATTTTCTTCCTCAGGTGGAGGCAATCCAAATAATTCCCAGGATGAACCAGAGCTGATTTAAAAATGTGTGAAGATATTTCTTATCTCATTCTCATATTCATTGTATTTTCTTAAACGTGTTACTTGTCCCTGTTCCGAGTTTACAAACGTGTTAAATAAATACAATTCCCTTGCCTCGTCAGTGTGCCGTGTTCAACATCGAGGGATTTCCTTTCACAGTCGTACAATTTATCTGTTAAGAACAAGAAAGAAGTGGGCGTCAGCTTGGGGCAACAATTAAGTAATTCACACCGCAGTGATTAACACCGTGCTAAACATCACTAAGTCATTCATCATCACACACTGAGTTTGATGGGAAATGGCAGCCTGAACTAGCCGTGACTGAGTCAATCAAAGGTCACCAGCTGAGAAGAGTTTTAATCATCGTTTCCCAGATGAACATTTACATTTCATCGTTATTCCAGACCATTCTTTAAAAAAAGGGCTTTATTTTATTTGTTTACAATGAAGATTCGATAAATGCGAAAGTAAATACCCAATGATCCGTTTCTTTGTGTGCATAACTATAACTATCTGTGCAAGAAAGACCCTCCTATCAATGCAGCCACCATATCAAACCTTTTATTCCAGGATACAGGAAACAAATTTTATCTGGAGTTCATCCATTGACACAATTAATGGATGTGATGATGCGTCCAACACATGTTTTGACTGTAAGGCTGTGAATCAGAAAGTGCACCCACGTTCCCATAAAATCACCTCAGGAGCTTTAATAGTGTTTTAGGATTTGTTTAAATTGTCATTGTAACCTTTAAGATAAAACTTCCAGTGCACCCGTCTGTTTGCTTTACTACTGAATAACCAAACACATGCACTTTACTGATCAAGCAACAACAAACTTGCTTTATTACACACCAAAGCAACATGAGTGACACACACGGTCCCACACAGCCGAGGGCAAATGAGTCAGAGCAGCATTTCACTCGCATGTGAATGTCAAACTGAGTCCTACAGCTAAATCTGATGGGATCAAACTCCCGTAGGCCTGTGAATCTACAGAGGGCTGTGGGTTGGAGGTGTGGAAGTTGACGCTGTGTGTCGGTTAGTGTCTGCAGAGTGATTATACGTCAGGAGGGGAGGGCTACATTGCCCCCTGCTGTTCAATTAGACGTCCTGCAGGTCCTTCTGGATGTCCCACAGTGTGTCGGCACTGGCCTGCAGCTGGGCCACCTCGTCAGTGGTCAGGGTCATGTTGACCACGCTGGCCACACCTCCGCTGTTCAGCACGCAGGGCAGACTCAGAAACACCTCGTCATTGATCCCATACATGCCCTGTACACAACGAACAAGAAATTCAGCAGAAATGTGAATTCTTGACCTTCAATTTGAAACGTCTGAAGCTACAAAGAACCCACAATTGTAACCTGAATGCAAAGGCTTCAAACTTAAGTCATTATTATTGATTTGTTCTTCACACCCGTCTTCAAATGACACCCAGTGAACACAATTATATATACTGTATATATAAAATCTAATACATTTGATGTGCGTATCAATGTTGCTGACCGTGAACTGAACCTTTCTGCATCGAAAACATATTCCACTGATTGTCACTGAGGGCTCAATAACATCAAAAGTGAGCTTGAATAAGCAAAGATGCAATTTATATTTAACATTTTAAATAAGTAATTATCTTGTATTTTAATCAGCTTCTTTTTCAGATTTTTCAGAAAAATCAAAATGCATTAATTTAATCTGGTGACATTCCTTTAAAAAACAAAACAAAAAAACAACATTTTTAATACAAATATATATTTATGCTAAAAAGTAACATAAAAGTACTTCAGGTTCCATCTTAAGTGAAAATGAATGTGTACGAGCAGCCTCTACCTTCACCATGGTGGAAACGGGATGAATCCGTTTCATGTTCCTGATGATGCTTTCCGTCAGGTCAGCGACACTCAGCCCGATGGCCCAGTTGGTGTAACCCTTCAGTTTGATCACCTCGTAGGCACTGAGAGGACAGGACATGTGATGTCAAATATAAGACGACCTCACTACTTCACCGTCCTGTTTTCATACCAATACGATACGAGTTTAAACAAAGTGACAATTGAGGGCAATATGGATCAACTCAACCAATAGTTATCACTTTATCCATTTTGATTATTATAGTACTAGTATTAAACTTAGATAACAAAGTTTAACCAATGTGATATACCATTTACACAAATTATTTACTATACAAGACCCCCAAAGAAGAAAAAAAAGCATGCTGAAAACTATCCACATTTAAGATTATGATTATTTAAGGTCTTGATAAAAGTGTTCAAGTGTTATTATTCCTTTGGATGTGAATAGTATGATTACATAGAGAGGTGTTAGGTGTTAAACGGTATTGATTATCACCCTTTTCTACAAGGCTTATACAAAACACCTATCAGTCAAGGAACTCTGGCCCACCTGTCCACCACCATCTTGTGCGTTTCCATCCAGTTCTCTTCGTCACAGTCAGTGCCGATGTCCGGGTTTAACGTCTGCAGGTTGACTCCCGCCACGTTGGTTCCGCTCCACACGGGCACTAGAGACACATGTTGAAGGAATTGACCTCCATGCATATGCTCCACACATCAGTCTGCTCGATTGTTTGTCAATAACATCATTCGGAGATCCAACCGATCCTCACCGCTGGTGTCCCCATGCTCTCCCAGGATCCAGCCGTTGAAGCTGCTGGGGTGGATTCCCAGTTTGTCGGCCATCAGGAAGCGAAAGCGCGCCGAATCCAAGTTGGTGCCACTGCCGATGACGCGGTGCTGGGGAAGGCCGCTCAGTTTCCAGGTTACGTAAGTCAGCACATCGACTGTTAAGGAGTATTATCATTATTAGAGGGTGCATACTGTATGTCTGTGTGTGTGTGTGTAAGAGAAACAACTGAATGAAGGAATGCACGTTGGAGGGTACCTGGGTTGGAAACCACGATGATGGTGCAGTCGGGGCTGTATCTGATGATCTGAGGGATAATGTGTTTGAAGATGTTGACATTTCGCTGGACGAGGTTCAGCCTGCTCTCTCCTTCCTGCTGACGGACTCCAGCTGTCACCACCACGATGCGGGAGTTAGCTGACACGGAGTAGTCTGAAAGAGGAGGAGTAGATTCGTAGGAGTAGGAACACAATTGTTCAACCACAATGCTTGCCTGTTAGCTGCGCACTACAATGTCTGAGGCATAAACTTGCCTTTGTTTGCGACTATTTTGGCGGTTTTGAGGAAGAGGCTGCCGTGCTGCAGGTCCATCATCTCTCCCTTCAGCTTGTCCTCCATCACGTCCACCAGGGCCAGTTCATCAGCCAGCTCCTGCACACATCAGGCAAGAATACAGTACACCAATCTACCTTTTGGAGTAGTTGGAGTTCCCAGTTTAAATAACCTTAACTGAGAGGTTCAGCTGTTTGTTTTAGGGACTCAATATATACCCGACATACTATTGTAGCATGGTCTCCACCTGGTACAGCCAAAGGTCATTCTAAACCACAGTTTTCTGCATATATGATCTCCCATAAGGCCACAATACAAGTTGCTTTTTTTTTTTTTTTTTTACACATTATTATTATTTATTATAAATGAAATATACTTTTATTGCAGGATCCCCTTAAGACTGGATACATATATAATTGTCAACAAATCAAATATAAATCAATATTTACCAGCTTTGCATACAGTACAATGTCTCATTGGGGTTCCATCAATAAGGTCAAATTACTACCAATACTGCCGTGCAGTAATTTCAGTCATTGTGTTAAATTTTATTTCAATGGTCATATACATAGAAGTAAGTACATGAAATGTGAGCTCTAACCTATCCTCAGCATTTAGGAGGAGTGGAGCAACGTCAGTGTCTTGCTCAAGGACAGTTTGACATGCAAACAGTAGGAAGCAGGGATCGAACCGCCGACCTTCTGGGAGGACGGCCACTCTACCCACTGAGCTACAGTCGCCCCTTTTGGTGATGAATACATTGTCACCACCCCTGAAGGACAGTGAAGGGATAACAGATCAGACACCAAGAGATCAGTAATAATCCGGTGTCAGTGTGGAAGAACCCTGGGTACTCCCCCCGTCCTGTGACACCAGCAGGCATGAAGGTACAACACCAGTGGAGCTCTTACCCTGAGCAGGATGCTGATAGCACAGGCCATGCCAACCTGGCCCACGCCCACCACTGTCACTTTATTCCTGGGGGGCTCAGGAGGACCACTGAACAGCGGGGTGATCAGCTTCTGCAGAATTGAGGCCATGTTGAGTGCTGATGAGAGTAAAATTAAGACGGGGAGGAAGAGAAGGAGTGTTCCTGGTCAGAAAACATGTTGAGGGAAACAGTCCTGCATTTAAAAGCTGCGTGCTCAAACTTCATGAATACTGCATTCAGGACATCGCAGTTTATATTTGGAGTGTGGAGGGATTAAAAATGAAGCCCGACATTTATCTCACTAGCACTAATGGAAGCGTGACTTCTGACATCTAGATCAATTACAGAGAAGAGAAAACACACCGACAGAGCTTTGTCCCATTATCTCGATGCAGAGTTCACCTTGAAATGACAAGCGGACAGATACAAAAACAGGAGCAATACTTGCATTGTTTGGTGAGGCTCCGAGCTGCGAGGTATAAATACCAACATGTAATCAGCATGACAAAGTGAACGGCTACCTAAGGTGTTTTCACACAGAGCTGCGTAACCCCCGCATCCAAATCCACCTCCCAGTTACTATCGGTGCAGACAACCGAGGCAGGTATCCGGTCAGCTGCTCAGGCTCCTGTCCTCTCCCCCCACCCTCCTCGCCAAATGGAGGACGGAGGACTATAATCGGATGCCTAACTTGTCTGACTGACTGCAGACTGTAAAAGGAGTTACTGTAATCCCTTAACGCTGCCGCCATCTGCTGCACCTCAACTACAGATGAACATTAACCTTGCATCTAATAAATGACATATACACACACACACACCTCTGTCATAATCAGTGGAAGTAGTAGTTCAATTTCTCTCTGAATAAATGCAGTGTATTATATAATCCTTAGTTCCCATTAATATGGCTATATTATTGCCACTGTTTAGTAATAACAGGCAACAATCTGAATTATGTATGATGTTGCTGCCACTGAATTTGTAGCACATTTATTTATGCTGCAAATTGTAGATATCACAATACAAGAGGCACTCTCCAACTGTGGTCTGTGCATGACATTACTGCTTGAAATGAAGTAATTCATGTTATTGTGAACGACAATGCACATCTGCAAAGATTAGCCATCACCCAAGTAGGATGAAAGTCCCATTGAAAGTGCACGGGTAAACTGTCCTTTCATTAGCCTCGAGTGACCTGGATTACCAAGAGAAAACGTTGTGCACTCAAAGTATGTAAACAGGAGTAATTGAGGGGGCTTCGCCTGCAAGATCACAGTAGATTTCATGACTTAATTATGCCAAATAAAAACATGGTCGATACCTGAATTATTGGGGAACCAAAGTATCAGAGGACTTGCCTGTTGTGGAGCAACCTGACTGATGAGGTTAAGCCTTCTTTGAACTTGAACACAGACAGTAACCAGACAACACATTTGGCATTTCGACAGTCAATTGCATTTGGACTTTTACACTGCAGGGACAATACAAATAAAATGTATTATTATTATTATTATAATGTGGAAAACATTTAACACGTAATAACATCTTACCTTATCCGGGTATGGACCCAGACAAAACTACATTAAGAAAAAACAAAACTACTCGCTCCTCAAAAAACTATTCCCAAAGTACTATTATCAGTTTTTTTAGTATACATTTCTTGATTAAAAAAGGGATTCTACCTTTCAGTGTACCTGGAGATAAACAGTCAAACTGTATGTGACGGATAAACACATTAATAACATACATTTCATTTTTAATTCTACAAAGTCTGAAAAGCACAAACTCAAAACTCTGCACACGGGATACAGAGAGCATGAAGATGCACACAAAACAAATGTCATCACTTTATAAAGAAAAGGCTGGACAGCAGAACTTTCCCCACAAATTGGACACATTCAAACTAAAATTCAATTAAATCTAGAGCTGTATGCCTCCTGCAGATATTTAAAATGTCCACAAAGGAAATCATGGCTGTTCACCTGTTGTCTTCAGGGTCCAGTCACTTTGCAAGTTCTCGTCCTTATTTTCGTCAGTCAGCCTGAACCTTGTACTGTGTGTGCCGTCAGACTGCAGCCTACTGGATTTAATTGACTAAGCCTCTCCATCCCCTGCAAAGTCTCAGTTTGGCGCTGCAAGGGTCACCTCAGTCAGCTGGTGCACATTCACCAACAACACCGATTTCTGGTAAACAAAGAAAGAAAACGTTAGTATAAAGAACAAAATCCTACATACCACTTCACAATTATGATTATGCCTTTTGTGCAAACCCACAAAGAAAACATCAACTTAATTTGACACACTCAATGTTACACATCTTGATGTTCAAATAAGCACCTGCCTCACAGCCTTAAGGTCCAGATGACGGGCCGTTGCAGTGTTTTGACCGAGCTCACCGCTTCACATGAAAATGACTCCAGAGCCAGGGAGCTGCTCCAGAACAGATTCATTTTAGGAAGTGTGTAATCTGTTTTCAGTCAATCACTCACCCTTAAATTGACACTGAATGTGCATTCCTTCATAAAGCCCAGGCACCACTGAGCCAGCAGGGGAACAATCAATGTAGGAGCACAACCACTGCAGGGAAAAACTCAAAAGAAAGACATCTGATAAGCTGTGAAGGGCCGCTACACTGAACATCGCCAATGGCCTTGTGTTGAATACATATTGGGTATTAGCAAAATACAATAAACAGTCATTTTAGGGTGTTAAAGATGGCAGAGACTATATTTACAACTTTGACAAACAATAATGCTGTAGGACTGCAGGTAAGGCAACTTGAGTTTAACAAGAAAGCCACAGCAGGGGATGCGCTCAGTCAGGGACTGGGATAAGAGGCGGCCGCTGAAGAGACTTACCTGGTCAAGCTAGTACATTAAATACACATTCAAGTGTATAAATGCCACGAGAATGGAAGGACAATTTGCACGGTTAAAAAAGCGTTAATTGAAACCCCTTTTCTGGTAAATCTCCAACCAAACAAGTGTCTTCTTCCAACAGCTGTCAAACTAACATACACGAGTTAGCATTTATAATGTTTGAATCGTTGCCTATCTGCTGGCACTACTTCCAGGTGTTTATTAGACGGGGAGCTGCGTTTAAAATTAAGTCACGTGACATTAATGTTGAGTTATTTTCAACCTAAAAGGAAAATGTGCCACCATTTGTGTGATGTCCAATCAGTGTTCATGATAAATGTAGTCAATTGTAGCAATAAATTCCTCAGTGTGTCCTAGTGAGGCGATATCGCAGCTGCAAAACATGATGTTCTTCCTGCATCAGGCACCTTTATTTGACGTGACAGTGATGTAGTCGGATGGAAGAAGCACTACAGGCTGCTATTTCAGCTCGGATTATTAGTCTCCGCCTCTAGATGCCCATTTCTTCACTTGTATGGCAAACTAGCTGCATTTCCAACAGCGAAAGTGGCGTCCCAAAAATCTGAGTGATGTTATGGACAAGGTTTTTGCAATGTTTTTCAAAATGCATCCTGGTACATGAACGCATACATGAGCCCGCATGGCTCCGCGAGGTGGCGAACTCAGCTTTCTCAGTCATAATAAAGCGCACTGAATTTCTTGAGTACATTTACCATCAACACTGACTGGCCATCCACATAAAAGGTGGCAAATATTCCCTATACTAAACATTTACATGTTCTATATTACCCAATAATGATTATGTGACTTATGTCAAAAACTTTCAAAAATCCTAAAATGTAGGAATTGCTCAGGAATATTAGCATTGTAAATGTGTTGCAGTAAAATGGTTAAAACATGCAAAAATACTGGTATTGCCCAAAGAGAGCTATAGAACACAGAAAGAAAAGTCTGGTAACAGCCATGTTTATTTTATGATACACTGCCTACATTATCATAAATAAACTAATCTAAAAAATCCTTACCCACATAACCCCTGTCGTGTTTGTCCATTGTGGGAAACCTGTCTGTTAATGACTCATTTGTGTTAAGTCAGCAAAGTTCAAATTAAGATACAGTATCACTTTCATGTATTACATATTGCTTTCAAATGTTAGCTTAAAATGTGGTATAAAAAGTTGAACATACCATTTTAGAAAAATATCAAAATAGAAACAAAGATGCCCTAGAAATCCTCCTCTCTTCCCCCTGCATCACCATCAGTGAATGAATCAATCCTTTCTCCCAGCAAGTAAACAGCCCCTTCAGAGAAACATACCATCTCTTAATTGTGGTAATTTGCTTAGTCAAAGAGATCTGAAGAGAATAACTTGATTAACTACCCCAAAAGGATTCACTTTCTCCATGTCTGGACACATGCAGTCAGTATGTTGGGCTATGTGGGTGCACTGCAACAGCCAATCCTGCTTATAGGACTGAAGGATCAGAAATCTAATAAAAACTGAAGGAAAAAAGAAAAAGCACAGCAGAGCACGAAAACCCAAAGCATGTAAACTCAAATAGACACACTGCAGAACTGGAAAATCAACAATCCATGATCGAACACTGCAATTTTAGTTTCCTTAAGGAGAAATTGTCAAATAAGTGGAAGATAATCCAAACTAAAAAAAAACTGTTTAATTTACAATGTTGTTTGTAAATTGATGAGGAAGTTGATGAGATCCCAAAAGTAAAAATTCTTCCTCAAATAGTACAAATGTTGATAACAATACATAGAACCATAATTTTAGTCATAGAGCCCGGCCATTGAAAACGTTTTTATACCTCAACCTGAATGTGGGTGGTTTTTCCTCATGCAGTGATGCGACCTGATTACACCGCGTGTCTCCTCTCAGCACAGACCACATTCAAAAGTTTGAGCTGAATTGACCTGAGCACCATAGAAATAATGAAATCACTCTACCTAACTCTATAGCTACAGAGCAAATGTTGAAATTCGTACAGAAACACATCTAACATTCTGGTATTAGTATAAGCACTGCTTTGTGCTTGAAATGGGAGGGCACTACGTGCTAAGAGTGCCCAGGCACTTCAACATCAGAAAAAACACCTGGCACAGAGAGTTAGAAACTACAGTATGACCGTCAAAAACTACAACCATGCATGGACAAACTGGCCTCTCCATTCTGCACCCGTTTCTACACACAAGGGTAAAATACACACAAAGACAAACAATTCACAGATTAAAATCAACAATAAAATGAGTCTCTTTGACTGCCACAAAACAGTGTTGTCCAGAAGCTACCGTTTCCTCTTGTGGTGGGAGAAAAGCCAAAGTCCAGAAAGGAGAAAGTTCAGCGTTCCAATTAAATCTGTTACCTTTGTCCAACCATGTGGGTATAAAGAAGAGGTGAGCCAAGATTGCTGTTTGAGTTGAGGTGGGCTGTGCTGTGGCAGGCGGTAAGGAGGTGGAGTGGGCATGGGGAGAGACTGTAGAGGGTCTTTACTTACCGGCGCTCTTTGTAGCACCGCTGCTGCCGATGCCCAGGTAGGTGGCTGCGTTGTTCACGACACCCTGGAGGGGAACGATGACGTTGTCCAGGAGGCCTTTGAGGGTGTTGACGCAGTCGGCATCCAGGTTCTGGTAGGCATAGAAGAGAGAACCACCCACCACAACGAGGAGCAGGAGCTTGAGCAACATAGACAGGAAGCCTTGTCGGGCCGGCGCTTTGCTTGAGGAGACGGAGCTGCCCACTCTGGAGAAAGACTCGGAGTAAGAGCGGGTCTCAGTGTGGATGCTGTGCTGCAAACGGGACTCGTCCAGCCAGTATTCGCTTGTTTTTAATGGCCGACCAGCTGCCCCTCGGATCGGACGCCTGCAGGTCGCACTGATCGGGGAAAGAAAAGCAAACTCTAAGGCTTGACACAAACATATATCTTAATCCAAGATCCACTTCATGGTCAATGTTTAGGCTAATATTTTGATTCAGATTTTGCAGCGCATCATTCATGTGCCAATTACCTCATGGCTGTTGGTGTGTTTATTTCATTGGCAAGAATATCTTCAACAACACTCTCACTGGCCTTCTTTGGAGTTTCTTCAGTAATAATTTCCTCCACCACCTGTCAGTTTCATTCATATATATATATATATATATATATATATATATATATATATATATATATATATATAAAAAAAATGTTAATACAAACCTAAAATATACTCCTATCACAGAGATGGGAACTGGATAAATGTGCATCACCTTGATTTGTCGCCTGCTACTGCTGCTGGTTCTGGAGGTAACTGGAGTTTTCCCTCTGCTCCTCACAGGCCTGTCTACTACAGGAACTGGCTCAGGGACAGAAATCTCCTCTGAAAAACGCATGTGAAGTTGAAACAGTGAAACATGAAGCTAACAGTAAAAACAATTAACCAGGGACCTGTTGCATGAAGCAGATTTATCAATGTGTCTGATAACTTCAGTTAAGAGAATAGAATTAAAAATACTGGGATATTCAGGCCATGTTATGGGCACTTGGTGAGTAATGTGAACTTAAAAAAGCTCAAAAGGTAATATGTGGCCATTGCTCACCATCTTCCTTGTCACTGTACTGGTCAGAATTGGTGTTGCCATTCTGGTTACTGTCTGCCTTGGGGAGAGCCGTGACGTCTGTAGGAGCTTCAGGTTCAGCTGGAGGCTGGTCCAAAAGCTTCTGCAGCTTCTTCTCATACAGTTTACGGGTGGTGGCTGAACGCAGGGGCAAAATAGGATAAATTACATATTTATACATTTGTTATCAATTAAGTCCCTTAAACATGATTACTTGGAAACATATAGCAATGCTTCAGGGACTAGTGTTTACAAATATCAGTTTTTGTGTAATGGCTGCTCAAAACTAATAAACCAATTCAAAAGGATTCTTGCATTAATAATGCAAATAAATGTATTTCTAAATCGGATTTATCTATACCTTTGAATATCTTAACCTAATCTTATGTCTCATTCTGGAGAAGTTTTCACACATGCCTCAAGGAACTCACCAACAATGGGTCCTGGGTCCACACCATGTTTTTCCAGCTGTTGTTTCAAATCTTCATCAGTGAGATCTGTCACTTCCACTTCCTCCAAGCGAGGCTTGTCTGTCTTTTTGGTAGCCTTCTGCAGAAAGATTTAAGTTACATATCACACAAGTCAAAACGTACACGTGTTCCATCAATAACAGACAGGCGACCCCCAGCATTACATCAAAGCGATTCACGAATTAAAAACACAATTAAAACAAAACGTACTCTTCCAGATCGACTTTTGTTGGACACCACGGGGGTAGGCAGCTCCTCGTCGCTGGAGAAGGTGTCTACAGGCGGACTTTTCTTATCGTTGAGCACGGTTAAGTTCTTCAGATACAGCTGCACGTACACTTCTTTCTTGTGCTCTCCGCCAGGAAGCGGCACGTCGTTGGCTGCAAGCTCATTCTTCAGCTTTTCTTTCGTCAGGATCGACGGATCTTCGAGGAATTCTGCCATTCTTAACTTTATGTTAGCTATCGTGAGCTTTATTTTTTATTTTATTTTTTTCCCGCTAACGGAAATTAGCTCGTTCACTCAGCCGCTACAAACAACAACACCACCACCACCGGGAACGTGACCGAAGAGCGCTGTTGTCAAACACTACTGGCGCCAATTCAGCTAGCGGCACAGACGCGGTTTACCTAAATAAATGCCCGGTGCTGCTTCTTAGCCCGCCGGCTGAAACGGTCACAAGTAGCTCCGATTTTTCTCAAAAAGATACGCGCGTGCGCTGCAAACGGAACCAATGCAAACAATCAAAATGAACTCGCTACAGCGTGATTGAATTAGCTTAGCGTCAAACCGGTCCACTTGCTTCTGTCTGTACGCGGTCGAGACAGGGCCAAACAACGAGCGGCCCCGCTATTGGACGGTGGAGCCCAGTAAGCTGCGCGCTGATTGGCTGGCTATGAATGGCAGCCTCGCGTGCAGGTCCGCTGGCACAAAGAAACGGCAGGCCGTGTTACCGATAATGACTTCACCATAATCCTCCCGACGACATTTACACTATTCTTTGAATTAATTGGCGTGATTTAAGTTGTTGTTTTGATACGTGGACATATGCAAGTTAAAATAGTTAAATTGATTCGCATTGCGTCACGAGAAATAATGTTAATGGCGATTTGATAGCAGTGTTTTTTTCTCACGTTTATACATAGGCAGTTTCAGCATGTAGCACGTTTGACTCTTGCATTACTGGTTTGTTATGGCCAGCAGTTAATAACTACAGCTGCACCAATGGTTTTCATGTGACAGTGTGGCATTAAGTGAATGTGAGGTCATACAGATGAAGTCTGCCTTTGTAACAGAGGAGGGCAGCATGGGCCACATTATTCAGAAGAAACAAAGGTTTAGTCTTATTTTAGGTTCCATGTTCAATATCAAGCCAGCAAACTTATGGTTTTAAGAGAGAAGAAGAAATAAATGCACAAACTACAAAATAAAACCAAGGGAAAGCATAAGGAAACAAAAATAAGCCTGCATCAGCACAATCACTATTTGTGTTTGGCCTTGACCTGGGAACAGCTAGATGCACAGAGGTGGTCAGACACGTATATGTGTCAATAGTAAAATTATAAAATTAAGTAAACGATGAAACAATAATCACTTTCTTCCAGTCCCCCTCAACAAGCTGCTTCTAGCTTCTCAAATAGGAGGATTTGCTGCTTTTTAACAGAATTTTTAATAGGGGAAAATATTTGCGTTTCAGACTGTTTTCGGACGAAACAAGACATTTGTAGTAGCCTGATAATCAGACTGAATGAACTGAAAAGATGAGGACACCGATTCAGAGGTCTGGAGCCAGGCAGATTTTCCAGTATTGTTTGCCATCTCGTAGATTAAATTATTAATCAAATCAAATAATTGAATGATGAATCAACAATGAATATAATTGCAACTTGCAGCCCTACACACTCATACAAAGACATGGCAGTGTTTGACCAGCTGGGTCTCTGGTCTCTAACCCTGTGGTGACGCCGCCCCCTTCCTGTCGTGGGGACAGTGGTTTGAGGTGGCACTGTGTGGCAACCCACCTGTCCTTCAGCCCTGCCTCTCTGGGGCTTTCTGGGATGCTGCTGCAGAAACCAAGCAATTGATCCCCACCTCAGCTCCAAACCACACTAAAATACAGCACTTCAAGTACAGTTCAGCTTTTCCATAGTCCATTTGCCAATGGAGTGTAAGCATAAAAAATGTTGAGCCCTTGAGAAACACCTCTTAAGCTTTCTTTGTATGTAATTTATACAGAAAATAAGGTGTGAGCCAAGAAACATAGAGAGTGCCTCTTTAAGCATAACAGTCATGGCCCCTGAAAAATGATCAAAGCCCGCTCCTTAATCATCAACATTCACATTTTCAGAATGAGTTCATTGAAAATGTAACCGCTCCATCTGATGTCGAACAGTCAGTATAATCGACAACATTTGACGGAAGATTGCAAAAATATAACTAGGGGACAAATGAAACTACTATTAGAGAAAAGAAAGCGATTTATGTGAAAATAAAAGGCCGGCGAGAAGTTACTTAAAGAAAGTTGGATTGAATTATTAAATGTAATGTTTGGAAAAGGCGGCTTCCATCTTCTAAAAAGGGGATTTCTGATCACTTAGAAAAATGTTGAACACAGACTCCTTCCTCGGTCAAGTTTATCTTGGATTTTAAACATTTCTAAATCCCAATTGAGCCAACCACAAAAGTAGCTTAGGAAAAGTCAACCTTTACCACCCAGAGCATGTCTGATCCAATTCCACTGACATAACAAAACACATACTTAGTTATAACCTACCTAGTTATGACATTTCAGCACAACGTATGATCACAGCCCGTCACCACGTGTGCATGCGTCTGTTGCTCGGTCCAGATTTACACAAAAGCTAAACGTTTTGCTTTTATATATTCTTATGTAAAAGTGTGTTTTGTTAGACAAAATACACATTTAAGATTTTTACATTAGCAGAGCATTTTTGTTGTACCATCCAAAACTAAACTTTCCTGCACTAATGAACACAACCTCTAATCCAATCCTCAGAGGATCTTATCACAGTGCCAATTGAGATCAAGTCATGGGCAGTTTCCTGTGCATAATGGAGGGTAGGGTGCAGGTAGTGTCAGCAGTGTATTTCACAGGAGCTGAGATTTGTGTGTCCTGGCCTAAAAACAGCCATCTTGTAGTGCTCACACAGTATATTTTCATCTGTTGACAATCCAAATTCTACTTTAAAGACACACACTTAGTTGTAGACATTTCTGTCTGAAGGAAAAATGAGACTCCCTCCCTGGTCCTTGTTGATGCCCATTTGGCCACCTGCCTGTTTGTATCATAAGTACTCCTCCATATATTTGCATTACTATTATGATTTGGGCTTTTCCCGTTTTATTTGGCCATTGAGTGCAGACACACACTTGCTCGTGTCCTCACTGAACTTAAGGCAAATATTCCTGTGTGTGAACTTCCACGTAGTGAATGAAGAATTTCTACTGAGTCTCCACAGTGAGGCACCCATGTGATGCCATGCTGGATCACTGAGAGGAAAAGTTAACATTGGCCATCCATCTCCTCAAAATGTAATGCACTGACATAAAAAGGATCAAGACCAATTTGATCGGTTAGAGCCACTGAAAGTGCTACTTCTGCCACTGCAAATGCACTTCAACGCAAAAGGAGCTTCACTGACGCAGCTCTTTTTCCCACTTCACGATTCAGGAGATCATGGGCCCTGTGGGCATAGTTAAAGCTGCTATAATCAATCATTTCAATATTAGCAATGGATCTAATTATTATGTGTATAAGAAAGGGGTCGCTCATAGGGACTATTCAGCCACGATCACCGGACTCTCAACGGAGCTGTCATTTTAAAACCCAATAGGCAACTCTAAAAACACACTGTACACCATCTGTACACCAAACAGCAGGTGAGAAGAGAAAAAAAAAACAGGTCATGCAGTTTAAAGGCGAGCATGTGCTAGTGAGCTACTCTGCGCCAAACACAATGGCCAGCCTTTGTGTAAACAGAAACATATCCACTGTTCATGAGTGCAGACCTGGCTCTGCCATGGCAGGGCCTTCAAGACCTCATGGCAGCTCTACACTTTGGTAGAAACAAAGGTAATTTGTTTTAGCCAACACAACCAGCAAACTGAAAATGTTCTTAGATAATGACCCGTAATGCAATATAGTGTCATAACTCTGTAAACACAATGGAAAATTTCAAAAAACACATATTTGACTTCACTCATGGCTCATCACTAGGTTGGCCTTTTTTTTTTTTTTTTAAGTGCCTCACACGGCTGAACCGAACGGCCGGTGGCTCGCGACTGAAAGAGAGGGCAACCTCACGCAGGTGACTGCCAGACTCTTGAGTTAACAGGAAAGACATATTTCCGTGCTTAACTTGGCTGAAGCTCTCAACAGACCTGCCTCTGCTTAGTTTTTCTGTACGCATGGCTGAACACGGGTACCGGACCAGTATGGGAAGAGCCAAAGACTTCTCAAAAGCCTCCTGTGATGTGTCGGTTGTGACACCGCCATGCCCCTCAACAGTTTCCTCTCTTTCCAGGATGCCTGGGCTCTGAGCTCACAGGCCCCTCACTCAAGTGAGGAGTCACCGTTCAGGAGCGTCAGCATTAACCGTACCTAATGAATGAAAAGTAGACAATCAACAGAGACTCAGCAGCACTCCTGTGCGCAAGTGCCAGATCAGGGAACACGCCAACAGCTCAGTGTATTCAGCATTTTATTGCAATCGTTGGCAGGACTCAAGCTCAATTTTCAATTAAGTACCAAAAAAGAAAAAGGGAATGGATTTTATAAAAGCCGACAACAAGAGAGCTCTTTGGGGACCTTTGTGTGAGGTGCTTCCATTGACTGACATGACTGTTTGTAATTTCCTTACTGGTGGATTTGAGGTCCTTCTGGTGTCGAGTTATTTTAAGTAATAGCTCTCAGCTCTGTCTTTACTGCAGCCAGGACACATTCCCAAAAAACTGGTACTTCAAGCTGATATGATCTTATTTATTCAATCTTGAAACTGAAACTTTTAGGCCTCATGGTGCCTCGCTGCCTGAATAGACTGCTCTTTAGCTGGACCTACATCAGAACTATTTGGTCAGTGGACTAGGAGGTGCACCATGTGGAAAAAGCACTTGTCGTCATGTTTACTGTCCTTCCAGGAGGTAGTCTTCATGGTTCGGCTCCTGTAGCAGCTCATAGTTTTGGGTAGTAAAACGGTGGGGGTCTATCGATGCTCTGAAGCCTCACAGCGTGGCTCATCCATGCCAGCGGTGAAGGACAAATGTGCCAAAGTCTGCTGGGTTTGGCTCTTTTCTCACCCCCTGGCTTCCAACACCGATGTATCCAGCTGAGGTACAATAATTTGACACCTCTTAAGCAGCTGGACCCTTCAGCGTGACAACCGCTGCTTTGTTTTATACTCCTGCATATTTTGAACGCAATCAAAAATTACAGTCAGCAACATCTAAACTGTGTTTTTATCCACTTTGGACTTTTGCCCCTCCCCACCCCCTTCAATCTCCTTTCGCCCTCCCTTTCCTATGTGGGATTTAACGTACACTTTGTGGTAACCTTGCTAAGTTATCAATTTTTTCTATGTTCTCTCACACTGAATAAACGCTTGTTTCTCTGCGCCTGCTTGTTACGACTTCAAGGACAGCTCCCCCATCTGGCATTAAGTATTCCTGGTGCCAGTGTCGGGTTAACTGACACTCCTGCACTTAAACTAATGGCAGCAAGCAGTCATCTCCCATGAGGTGCTCACCTTGGAAAAAAAAAATCACCCAGCTCCCTCATCCTCAATCATAGTTGTGCACTCGCCACCCACTGAATGAAACCATGGGCATGAAAAGAGGGATTGTTTCACAATTCAGGAATATATGAGGGCAAATGAAAACATGGAATACGCATGTCCTTTCTTGGATTTGCCCTCCTCCAGAGTTCAATGACAAGTTAAGAACAGTACGCAAACAGAAAAAAGACAAGTCAGAAAATATTCACTCATTAGGAAAGCAACAAGAAACCTGATTAAAAAAAAGAAAGAAAAAAGAATAAAATATTAAACATTGAAATACTTTTTTTTTTTGAATTTGAGATACTTCAGAGTAGACACCTGGATTTAGGACAGATGTCCTTTCTGATAAAGAAGTAGCACCATTAACAAAATCACATTATTTAGTTGTTGATTTCTGAATTGGCAAGTTTTTACTATAAAAAGGGAGCTTGTAAATTTATTTTCCTATTTTCTACATACATACAGTACGTACCGTGTAGTGCAATCTAATTTGACTTTTTTCATCATTAATTAATGAGTTATTTCACATTTAATTATGATAGTCTTTAAGCACCATATCAGGATTAAAGTCTCAGTGGTTAATTACTGTCAAAAGATCAGATCAGAAGAAAGTGTTGGCAGTAGACTTTTATGCGTTTGTATTCACATTCTGATTTGAACACCTTTTTCCTACTAACAATGTCTCATATTGGGGATCCCAGGACCCCACATTTTACTTGGCTGTCCTTCGGAGAGGGACCATTTCCACCCTCAGTAAGTTGTTAACATAAATATCTTGTACAGGTGAGTCCAGGGCAAAGAGAAGCACCTCTCAGACCACAGAAGTACAGCATCACCACCCGTCCTTCTCTGAACCTTCTTTTCAATGGAAACCAAAACAGCTTTTTAAGAATGAAGAGGTTTTTCAGTTTGTTGCTAAATATAGGCCAGCCCGGTGGGAGGTGGCAGGTTCCAGAGCCATTTTAAACAAAGATGAGCCCCAGGTCCTGCCCTGGGCCCGGCGGGTGGTGACTGCCGGTGGTCCGTCTTTCTCTTATGCACCGGCTCTTAAGTAAACATTGCAATCCTGCGGTCAGCTACAGCATGGCAACGCGCGAAAGGACTCACTGTGCAGTTGCACACAGCTATGGTGTGTTGTCTCCTTCGGCCCACTCAATCTTGGCTCCTCCCCATCACAGAGGCCTCGGCAGGGGTCGAGGGCCAGCGACAGACCTTGATGTGTGATCCCAGAACCCTGCTGGGAACTCCTGGTGGGGGCAGTGTTGGACTTCACCTTCTGGACCCCTCTGACGCACCATTTTCCATCTGGAAAAAATAAGTCTAAATTAAGAACATTATCATGTTTACTGGCATTATGCTTATTTATGATGGATTTGCAAGCAAGATCCATCAGGGCAGAGGATATCTAACGTAACTGACCCACTATCCGATTGAGGCGGTGATGGATATGATTTGACCTTTATCAGCCATTTCTTTTTAAAGATGGGAAAGCTTTAACTTTCAAATCAAGGGGAAACTGATAATGATTACACTTAAATGTCTGTGGTTAGATCAGAAGAAATGCTCCCTGGAGTTTCTTTTAGGTGGAAACAAAAGTGTGTAGGCCTTTCTCTCCACAGCAAAATGTACTTCACTTAATTTTTCACAAGTTTAAAATGAATGAATATTAATAAAATTAGGCAATCGGGACACTAGAACAATCATCAAGTAATGTAATTTCTACAGTGAGATGAGTGAGCGTGAATGGAGCCGATGGAAGTATGTATATATCACATTCAATAGTTGAGGAATAACAGTCACAAATATCAGGTTAAATCAGGAAATATCTGAAATCTCAATGTTTTTATCAAAAGGGCAACCTTTCCAGGATAATATGCCATTAATCATCAGGATCATATCCAATAAAGTGCCAGATTAATCAACGCAGAGGAAAACTGACAGCCCCGGTCCTTATCCACGGAGGAAAATAAGGGGCTACAGGTAGGCCTTTATCCATTGAGCTCTGTTCTTGCATTGCTCCCCTATACACAAAGATCATAATTTGGGGAGTCTCAGTGGCTACCTGTAAGGACCACAGGGGTGGCAAATAGCAGGGCTGTGGCTTTCTGAGCTTCTTAGTGGTGCGAGCAGAAGGATTTACGGTAACTCTCAGACAAGCGTTCACAGCTTGGACTCTTGGCATGGATTCGATATTGTCCCTGGCTGAGCATCAAACCCACTGAACCTGAGGTCCAAAAGGACCTACACAAAACCCTGGGATGTTTGAATGATAAATCGTCGACATTTAGTGGCAGAACAAAAACATTGGCCTTGCTGGGGATATCAATTTTAATTTTAATTCACAGTGAGAGCGCATACTGGGTGGCTTGATTGACCACAGATCGGCTTCTAGTTTAATTGACAAGCTCTTCTCTTTCGGGTGGGTTTCCCTGCAAATTCAGCACAGGTGCGATAGTAGAAGGCAATGCTGCAGTGTGAGAGGTGCAACAATTGCCAGTGGGGGTGATATTAAATATCAACCAGGATTTGAAGTGCACTGAACAAGTTATCTTAAAGTTCATATCCAGTCCTTTTGGGACACGTAACTTATTCCTCTGAGTAACTGGACTCTTTCTCAGTGCCTGCTTCAGCTCGCCATCGCCAACACTTCTGGTTTTGATAAAATACCAGTTCCATGAGATTTCTAAGTTCAATGATGAAACCATGTGGCAAGAATAGCTCAAAAAGCTTTTACATCTTACATGCCGAGGACCATATTGGGTCAATTCAGTAACCGGTTTGGTTTTTAAGAAGAATGTCTATCTATATATTAAAGATCAACAGACAGATATGATGTTTTTGAAACATGCTGAATTGTATTAATGTGCTGACTGCTGATTATGCCAAGAGTTGCTTTACAAAGCCACAGGACTGAATTTAAGGTAAAAGAGGATGCACCAAGCGAAATACACCAACCGCCACCCTGGAGGAAAAAGCCATGGTGCTAATATTAGGGAGAAGACTGATTACATTGCTACGATTAGGTTTTGGCGTCAATTTTGGTCCAAAGTAGAAACGCCCTCGGCACTTCTCTTTGGTGTTCATGCCCTCGGTCCTCAATGGCACAGTACATGATATAATGAAGCGCCAGACCAAACATGCCAATTCAGACCACAGGGTTACTCACAGCCCATGCACATTCTTTTGAGGCTGAAATGTGACCCGGTCCTATTTTTCAGCAGCTTGTCAGACTCAGTGTGGTGCAGGGAGGGAAGCTAGGAGGGAAAACTGTTGTCACCTTTCGTATAGCTCTTACTTTTTCTGACTTACAAGATGGCAACCTCAGGTGTCAAAATTAGACCAGACGGGTGGGTTGGGTGAGTGCTGGCAGTCAAAGATTTACTTACAACATCAGCAGTAGACAGTATATGGAAATTAGTTTATTGGTGAAGCTTTGAAAGTTGATGGACACACTCTGGTGAAGTAATAAGTTTAGTAACCACATGCATTTAGAAATATAATGCCATATGTGAGACTGAACTTGAAGTGACAACATAATGATTTAGGGTGGATTTGGTGAAAAGTTTTGTAGCAGCTTGAGGAAGTCGTGCATGTCTAGCTGTGTGAGAGATGCTGAAAACATTGCTCTCCCGCATGATGTCTGCTCCATTTCCAAAAACATGTTTTTTCTATTACCTCTCTCTATACAGTTATTGAGAAAAGTCTTTGTTGGACAGCATCATCAGAGACTTCCACTGGAAAAACACTGTCGGGCATTCAATATGTCCGAGGTTGTCATCAGATCTAGCTCATTTTGAAAAATGCTTGTTATGACTGCTGCTAACCATATCCACCTACTCGGTGCCCAGTGAGAGGGACAGCGAAGAGGAAGTCTTTCAGTTGGTCAGGTCATACTTCATCTCAGCAGGCTATTGAGCTGCTGGACGATGGACAGAGGTTTAAGTGAAACTTTGCCCACCTGAAACCCACTGGTGATACCATGCATGGGAGAGAAGCAGCAAAACAGTTTCCCTCTGAATGGCTGTCTACAGTTTTTCAGAAATTTAAAAAAAGGTCTGGTGTTGTGTTCATCGATGGCTCTGTGCCAATAAAAGCTTTGCAGGCGGGATTGAGAATGGCGTCGTCACCTTCATGTGCCAGAGCCAGAAACCTTTCTACGAAAATGGTAACAAGCGTTAATGAGATTGACGCAGCTGTACAGGTTGTGGTAAGTACATTTACAGAAATGGCCCAACTTTTAAATGATGAATGGCTTGTAGCAACTGCAGCTTTTGCATTGAATAAAAACAGTCTTGGTGGTGAACTTTGCAAAAACTTGCGTCAACCGACAATGACGGGTGATCAAATAAGTTTTCACATTCTCAAACAAATGTTCACTTACTTTGAGTGAAAACACTTGCCCGCCATTAAGGAGAGCAGCTAAGTGGATTAAACACAGTAGAGTACAGTAAGAAAATCCACGTATTCTGTTAAGTTCCATTTTAGTCCGTACAGTTCAATTAAAATATGCCAGAATCTGCCTCAGTGCTGATACTGAGATTACCTTGGATGGCAGCTGGATCCTTGCAATGTCACGAGATCACACGAGAATTGCAGGATCACGTCGCAAATCCATCTCGTCAGGCTTCAAGTAATGCGTTAGTGTCCGGTAAAGCATCCTGTGAGGAGCTACGGGAATGGTTTAGGTGTGTGTGTGTGTGTGTGTGTGTGACGACATTGGAGAGGCGACTGTTAGTTCAAAACAACATTGGTGCTTTTAAATAGATAAGCGTAGATGCCGCAAATAGCATCAGTTATATCAGAACCAGAGTGGATGTATTTAAAAAAAACACAAAAAAAACAACACCACTGAAGGCATTTCCCAATGGAAAATATGTTTTTTCTCTTCTCTCGACTTGCTTTGCAAAATGATGTTAACTCCGATACTACATGAACACAGCATCTGCAAAAGGCTCACTTTAAACAGCCTTTATTATTATTATTATTATTGAGATGTACTTTCTTTATGATCCCCTACATTTCCCAGAATATCTTACACTGTCATGTATTCTGCTGTTGGTATTATTGAGAGAGCCAGTTAGTGACTGCAGGGCAAAAGCAAAAGCAAAAGCAAAAGCAAAAGCAAAAGCAAAAGCAAGACAAGAAGCAAGTCTTGAGATTTCAGTAAGAGAAGAAATGGCATCTTCTTCCTCTATACTGGATTTATTCCAGTAACTTTGTTGTAGCCCTTGCTCTTCATTACATTGCGTATTACTGATGGTTTTGAGCGACGCATTTTGTGAGGTCATATTCCATTATCCAGTCAAATTGTCAATTTTACGCCCTGCTGGCCACTTCATCAGTCTATACCTTCCCATTACGACTAGTTCCTCTAACTGCAGGTTTCCACCGACCGCAACTCTACACATTCCTCCTCCTGAGCACAGCCACAAAAGCAGTTCACCTCCTCATTGACCAAAACTCAGTGAGAGTTAAAAAAAAAAAAAAAAAAAAAAAGACCCTCCAAGAAACACGGCCAACTTTACCACTGAAATAGATTTCAATAAATTTTAATTTCCGCAGCCACTTTTCCCCGCTCCTAAGAACGTAATGAATTACCAAACAAAAGCCGTAAAAGAATTCCATCGCATTTCTCTTTACTCAATGAATTACCTGCGACCACACAAGGAAAACAAAAGATGGCAAGTTTATTTTTCTGTGGTGGGGCTGTTTCAACAGACCGATTATTCACTGACACCACCTTCAAAGATTCCTCAATCAAAACGTTCAAGCACCACCAATAGTACTGAGCTACAGTGGGAACATTCCAGTACTGTGTATCATATTGTCACATTATAATTAGTTAAGAACTGGAAGGGTATGCTTAGTATATTTTGTCAAAGAAAGAAATAACATCTGTAAAGTATTTGTCTAAGAGTGTTTTCAGTGCTGCAAAGCTGATTGGCACACTACTAATGTTTATTATAGTTGTTTTTTAGAAAGCTGTACACAGAGGAGCATATTGTTCATTATGTGATCATAGATTAGATTACAATATTACAGCAGCAAACACGGCACATGCTTCCACACCTTTGAATTGCTGGCCAAATACAGCGCAAACACCGCACAGCAAGAAAAAATAAACTGAACAGGGAAAAAAAAGTAGGTTACATTTGATTTATAAAGCACTTTAATGCCAGGCTACAAAGTGCTTTACAATTACACAAAAGGGGATAAAGGGCATTTGAATACATATTTGTATTAAAAAAAAAAAAAAAAAAAAAAAAAGAAGCAGGAATTATTAAAGAATAAGACAACAAAAAGGGAGGGGAAAAAAAGCATTAATAAAATGTAAATGGGAATAAGCAGGTATTGAGATACTCAGAGGGACAATATTATTTAACCTGGGAGCCAACACTTCAAAAAGTAAAACTAATAAACCAAATGCTTATACAAATACAAAGTGACATGAAAACTTATTCAAAAATGGACAAAAACACGCCATAAAAAACAAGCACATACCGCAAATAAAATGTACAGAGATACATTAGTTAATAATGACGTGGGAATATGAATAAAACAAGGATGTGTGAAAATCTGTTGCATTTGGTCTGCTCTTGCAGTGACAGGCTTATTGCTGAAAATGCTTGTGTTTGTTTGTTTGTGTGTGCTTGTATAACTGTGGGGTATATATACACGTACACATATATGTGTGTGTGTGTGTGTGTGTGTGTGTGTGTGTGTGTGTGTGTAAGTGGCCTGTGTGTGGCCAGACTTGCTGGGCTGATCTTGGCCCCTGGCTGTTGCTGGCGTTCAGCATGTCTGTAAAGAAACAGCTGGAGGCAAAGCCAACACCAGTCCCGTTCAGGAGCTCGGCCCTGCCAGCAGCGACAGATTCCAGAACTTTCCATGGTGCCGTGTCGCCATGCCAACAGGTCTTGGCACAGCACAGCTGTCCTGATCTGCACACCTGGCCCACCAAGAGTCCAGAATCACCTCTCCTGTCACTGTGTGATGAACAGGTCATTTACAACCCAAGTGTTTGTGTGTTTTTAAGAGTTATGGGCCCAGGTAAAGAAAACATCGTGGCAGTGGACCTCCTGTGTGTTGCCCTAATCAAACAGAGCTGAGGACCTGAGCACTGTAGAATAGACGGGCTTGAATTTGTTCAGACTTGTACTGTGGAAAACCCACACAGGGGTATTAAAAAAAAAAAGAAACCTGCATTATGGAAATGGAGCTTGATAAACATTTGTTTTGTTTGTCTTTGATAGTGCCACTGAGCTTGTGGTTTTAGCTTTAACATAGAGGAGCATGTACCAGGCCGGGGACAAACAGGATTAACCAAATGCAGTGTACAGGTCCCTAAAGGTAATCACTTGAAATTCAGTCCTTACAGACGATGCATATTTATCATCTGAAATGGTTTTCCAAAGTGTTGACATGCTTTCTCTATACAGAAAAATTACCCACTGGAGAAAGTAAATAAACTTATATTTTGCTGTAATATTCTGCATGTCTCCATTGTAGGTCGAGAGGAACCAGTTGGTTTTAAGGTATTGAATGCTTTTCCTAAATGCAGCCCATATGTCACATTTAGGATGTCTACATTACATGATATGACATTCAGTTGGCAGACAAAGACTTTGTCAAAAGCTGCCTACATTTTTTTGTGTCTTGGCTCAATGACTGACACATAGAACCGGGGATCAAAACACCAACCCGAGGATTACGGAGTTCTATACCACACGTCACCCGCCCTATGACGAAAAACGGGAGGGATCTATTCCATGACTTGTTCATGTGATCATTTCCAGTTTGCCACTTAGCCGCTTGTTGATGTAAGGCAATGGTCTTTAATGAGGAAAAAGAGAGAAGTGATTTTTGTACTAATGGAGGACGAAACTGAACAAAACAAAAATTGACATTTAGCAGGAGCAGCACCTAAAACTCAAATGTTACAGATTGCCAACAGCCGTGACCGCTGCACCAAATGAAATGATCCCAAAAAGAAAATTTGACTAGAGTACTTTGTGTTACCTAAAATTAAAGGGCCAAAACCTGCTATGTAAACACTAAAATGGGACATTTTAAGAAGCCAAAACATTTTATACTTGACATGTCCAACAACATTGTAAAGTTTATAACAAAAATAAATCACAGTAACTGTGAGAACAGGATTTATTTTGTTGTGTAGAACATGAAGACCAGATGACACTGGATCTCACACATTTAAAAAAAGGTGTGCAATAGTAATATCTGAACCACTAATTCATGCTGAGCTTCACGATGATCAACTTCCTGGATGAATGGGTGCAGGAAAGTAGGTTCTGATTTAGTTTTAAAAGGATATTGTGTTCCCTGCTAGCCGTGCTGAGCTCAAACTGACTACAGCAGCTCTTATTGCTGAAACGTTGTGTTCATGGGACAGAATATGAACCATGAAACACTAATCTTAACACAACAAGATTCATGATGGATCATATATCCCCGATCTTATATCAAGGGCAGAGTGATCATTTAATCATCACATTGCAGTTAAGACCTTGGAGTTATTCTGAATACATTCATATGCTTGATCGCTGTAAATAAGAACATTTTATGTTCAACAACTTGTCTGTTGCTTTGGCCAAGTGATTCTTTGACAGCATGTGGGCTGAAATCTCTGCGGATGTGTTTGTGACTCAGTTGTGACTAGCCGTTCTAATTCAATTGAAGGGGAAAAACATTTAAAAACCTGATATTTAAGGAGAAAAAGAGGTTATTCACATCATGAAAATGCACATTTCACCTGGTGTATCTTGGCTCAACACTTTTTAAAAGAAGCCAAACTTTATTGCCATTGGAGAAAAAGTTGTAATTTTTGAAGTGGTGTGTGTGTGTGTATGAGAAGGAGTATTTCTAGATTTAGTTGCCACCCACGATATCTAACTCTTGATCTTACACATAAACACACACTCACACATTATGGGTGAAGTACAGACAGAAAACATGATTTGTGTATGGATGTCTGGCATGTAAACTTCTGATTGATGGGTAGATAAAGAACACAGGCGCCCAAAGTTTGGTAAAGTTTTGGACGGCGGAGTGCAACAGTTTAATCAAGGGCATTAATCATCCAAAGATAATTAATCCAACCTAAACAAGTTGACACTGCTATGACTGTTAACTGGTGACTCTTAACCAAATGCGTCTGTGGTTGCTCGTAGTGACGGCAGCTGTTGAGAACACAAACAGAACATGTAGGTATCCTCGTAAAAAAGGCTTCAATTATAAATGCATAGTCCTGTGTTTACTATCAAAGCCAACCATTTACTTAAGTTACTACGAGCAACTTTCAGCTGACCTGTCACCAGTTAACTCGTGACTCGGTCGTAATCCCTTCGCTATTCTGTAAAATTTGAGTCCGCTGTTGGGAAAATCGATTCTGACAACCGAACATGCAACAACTAGACATTTTGATGCTTGTGACAATTTTAATTCAACGTTTAAAGCTCGCCAACTCGTCTTGACGGACGGGGCAAAACCTTCCGTTGCCAAAATGCGTGCGCATAATTTTCGACGACATTGGCTGTAAAAGGGTCCATTAGAAGCTGAAGGATGCCAGCTCTGAGGGATGCGTGGGCATGTCCTCCTTGGTAAGTGATCAGGTGTTTGACTCTGTCTGGTAGGAAGGAAGTCCTTATTAATGTTGAGGAGAAGGTCGAGGCTCAGCAACCTCAGGCATGCCCGCCCACACACACAAAAACACACACGCTCCCATTCAAAACAGCCAGAACTGCTCTCTCTGTGGTTCATTACTGTAGAAAGGAACTGGTGTGCTCTTACATGAAAAGTTCTGATTGGGATCAGATATCTACAGCTGCAAAGGTGTTAAAACAAATCCATCAACTTTTACTGTTTTAACCCTCTTTGTACTTTTTTTCTTTTCTGGTCTTTGTTTTATTAAAAAAAATGTACCTGCATTCACTGATGCGATGTGTAAACACAACAGTGACATATTATCAGGAACACGAGGGGTCAGCCATCCCCGGGGAGAGGATCCTCCCACACCGAACGGCCAACTCTGACCTGCCGCGTTGCATCTCCCAGTCAGATGCGGACCCCACCCCAAGTGTAAACATAGGCCTAAATACGGTTAGTTGTGAAAATATGGTGGGTCTATCTAGACTGTAGGTAGTTAATGGGGAAGACTGGATTAGCCATAGCAAATGATAATTGTGCAAGTTTTCTTGTGTATTAAGCAAAAAACAAAGTTTGTAGCATGAAATATTCGAGTTCATTTTAGTGCATGCCTCACTGGTTAGCTCACGGCAGTTACAGCTGGTAATGCCGCCCCGGACCGACAGGATTGTCACTATTATTATAGCACCTCAGATACAAGCTGTTAGCTCCGACAGCACTTTTGCCGTAGTTTGCAATATTAGCACCATTAGTTATAAGCCGTCGGCTCATCGTTGACATGTTGAGAGGCAACCGAAATGCTCCCAATCTTGCACCTTGAAGTCCACTATTCACTCTCTTTTAGCTATGTTTTGTTCTCGACCAAATCCTAAAATAAATAGTTAAAGATATACAGTGTTAACTACTGAGCTTTAGAGGTGCTGTCAGGAGGATGTTGCTACTTTCAGTGCAAGTTAGACGAGCTGCATCAGTTGCAAAGCTAAGCTCATTTTTACTTTAAAGACATACATAGTGGTATCAATTTTCTCATCTAACTTTCAGCAGTTAACAGCCCTAAAACCAAAACAATGAGCTGGAAAATGCTGTAATGCTCCATAGAGCTGAGGATAAATTAAGAATCAGGACCCCTTACACATACAACTTGTGATTAGTGCAGATTTAAACTTTGTATCTTCAGCAAAAACACTATCATTTTCAAGCTAGTGTGGGAATCCCCCTGACCCTTCATCGTTGTGGACAGAAATACCAGCGACCTGTGAAATGAACACATCACACCTACACAGCCACTTCACTCCCACCATTAACACTGAACTTTAAAAGGTCTACAACAGCTCTTTTCCCCCTGTAATTCATCTGCACCACAAAGCTCAACTCTCCTTTGGGACAGTGTAATATAAACATATTCAGCATGCCTCAGTATTTCCAAAGCCACCCACATAAGCCATACACCATCTAAAAGAAAGGGGGATCTAGGACTGAATCAGTGCCGCTTTATTTACAACTCTTACAAAACAAACTTTTAAAAGCTAATTCCCTTTTGCTCACGCAGTGGCGAGGCAATGAAAGCCCGGCCTTATGTTACAGGACTGCGAGACCGTGGGCAGCACAAAACCAACAGTTGTGAACTCTGCCTTCCTTCCTTTGCTTTACAAGGGGATGCAGATTGGAGAAATATGTTGGCTGTTGTGAGCAAATCCGCTTCATGGATTTAGACTGTTGGAAAACCACAGTCGGACAGAAAACAAGCCGCCTGGCCAGAACCCATGTTTGAACTACACTCTGTGTTGATGTATCTGCTGCCCAGAGTATGTAATCAAATGTCTAATGGACTCAATGTTCATTAGTGAATTAACACTTTTGAACATTTACATCATCCACGCCGAGCACAATTTCAATTTATGAAAGAAAAAGTTATTTTAGAGAGTTTTAGTTCAGAGGGTGGGGATATTTTTGTCTGAAAAATAAAGAATTACAGAACTACTTTCATCACAACACCTCTTAAAACAGTGCCTTGTAAAGATTTAAAGGACCAATCCATAAATGTGATACTGCAATGTGTTGAAATACCATCATCTCTAACTAATCACAAGCTCAGTGTACTTTTCGCAGCTCCACGGACAGAACGTGACGTTTGACCTACATGTTGTACAGGTTTATAGGGGTACAGTTATAAAAACGTATATATAGCTATAAGATATAAAAGTAAAAAACAACTCCTCACTTTACTGTCAGACATACAATACTTTATAGTTAAATTATATTTGTATTTTTCCTGTCTTGATTTTATTAGATTCTTTGATTAGTTAAGGTATTTTATGTTTTTGTCAAGTTATTTCACTGCATTTATTTTCAGATAAAGCCATTTAAACCGTAAAAATAAAGCTTGTTTACAGTGTTATTTGTAGTGTAGCTCTGAAGAGCCATAGATACTCCTTAAGAAGTGTCCTCTCATATTTGAAGTGCTGCTCTAATTTATTGTGTCTCACAGGAAAAAACAATTTGGATGACAGAGAAAATTACATTTTAAAAGTCTGTCTGTCTATGTTTGGTAAAGTCTTCAGTAAGTGGCCTTCTGTAAAAGAGTAATTGTTCACCACATTTGACTATTTTAGCTTTATAAACCAACTGGAACGTATTTTCAATAAAATAACAAATCTCATCTTTGAATATTACAGATGTAACCGTTCCTTTTTATATAGAGCACTCTGCTAAACGAGACCACACACTGAAAAATACCAATTAATAATAAATGATCAAAGATGACATATCCCTCTATTTAGCACCAGTGAGTCTGGCTCCTTCTGCTTTGCGACAGCCACACAATTTAAATTGTGATGCATTTCTCCATCCCACCAGCTGCTGCTGTGTCCCAGTTTCATTGTATCGTTTCTCATCTTGTTTTTCAAGATTCACCAGTAAGATGATTTATCCAACTTTTGTGGCACAAAGACATCCTAAACTGTTTTATTTTCTCATTAAATTATTTTAATTTTTTTATTCTTGAATGACTAATCATTGCGTCTATAAATAGTCAGAACATGTTTGTAGTGAAATTACTTACCAAAGACATTCAAAACCCAAAGAAATTCAGTTGTCTATACTGAAAGACAAAGAAAAGCAGTCAACTGCCACATTTGATAAACTGGAAGAAACATTTGCTTGAAAATGTATTTATAATTCTTTTTCAAAAATCTGCTAATCTATTAATCAACTAATTGTTTCACTGTTTCAGATTAAATGTCCATAACTCCCTCAATAATTCCCTTGTTGGATTGTATTTTTAAATAACGTATTTAAATGGTTTGAGACTTCCTATTCTCTCGTTGTCCTTGATACCCTTTCATGGTCACACAGCTTTAACAAGTGCACAGTGTTCTACAGTTCTCCTGGAGCAGCAGAAAATTGAGAGGTAAAAACTGAGGCAGGAGAGCGCCGTGCCAGTCACCGTGCCCTGGTGAGCACAAAGCGGGTGGCCCCGCTTGACGCAGGATAAGGCTGTCCAGAGGCTGCCTTCAGCATCCGTATCTGTCTGCCAAGCACTGCTAGCATGTCCCAGGGTAGGCTGGAAGGACAAGACTGCTCAACAAGGCCTCTGCATTGAGTGCAGTCCATTTAAAATAACCTATGGATAAATAAATACAGGACCTAAGTTCCCTGTACAGTAATTGGTCAGGAAACCAACAGAGACAAGCTCGTTTACAGTAAATGGATCAGCTTTGAGCTGGTGAAGTGCACTTGGCTCACACCGTGCATTATAACGATTTGGAAATTTCAATTTAAGCTTTTTTTTTTTTTTTTTTTTTCTTCTCTCAAAAAGGGAAAACAAAACTTTCTGTGTGTCAGAGCACAAGTAAATATAGAATGATGTTAAATATAGAAACATTACAGCGAGTGCTTATAGATGATGTAAGAGCAAATTAACACATACAAAAAAAAATATTTTTTTACTTTTCAAGGACATGCAGAAACATGTACACTCCCACACACACACACACACTCTCTCTCTCCCACGCACACGCTCACACACAGTGGTTAGTTTGGCCAACCTTGTTGACCCACTGGCTTAGCTGTGGTTGCACGCTGGACGCAAAGCACTCATTAACGATTTGAGCCTGCTCTTCACTTATGCAAACAAACAGACTCAGCCCGTCATTACCGTAACACCATGTGTGTGTGGTCTTCTCAATCAGACCTCTATTGATTCTTCAATTTTCACCGAGACTGAGGCGACGCAAAACGGCACGGCTTGTCAAGAGTGTAAAAAGACTTGCAGCACGCAGACCTTGTGGCATGTTTCAAAGCGGTTGACACACTAGCGGATACATTTTTCATCAGCCTCAAATACTGCACAGTAGTTGCTGCAGCGGGCAGAAAAGTCTGTTCCACAGGCAATGCCACGGCATCACCACAAGCCACAAAACACCACAGTAGGTTTTATGTTGCGTGTAAAACGCCATCATGACCGAGAGCGCTTACCCCTCTACACCATCTCCACTTTCTCCCCTCAGACAGAGCTATCTTTACATGGACGAGCAGTGCATGAGTCTGAATGTGAGCTCTGCTGTGTGTGTTGCTTGGCAGCTGGGCAGAAGTTTATGGTAATGTTTTGGGTGATAGGTCAGGGGCAGGAGGGTGGCGGCCATTGGTGGTGGCTGTGTGGTAACTGTGTGGGGTTTCAGGCTGTGTTCAGCTGGTCTGGGGTCTGCCTCTGAGGTCAGGAGAGTGAGAGGGGGGCATCAGACATGGGGCAGCTTGTGGTTTAGGTTTGGGGGAGGGGGGTTAAGGGTTAAGGAATAAGCCCCCCCCCCTTCCCCAGAGACCAGAGGACAGGGCCACTGCAGAGAGGCCGGCCACAGTCAGACACCCAACCATAAACATCTGCCAAGAGAGAAATGCTAATGTAGTGGCCACCTTATAAGGCCAGGTCAAAGACTTGGGCTCTGGACTTGTTTTTCTGCTTTTTGAATCACTCTAAATCACATCTTGGGCATGATCAAACACACGGTTTAATCATAAGAGGAACAACATTTATGGTTTTCACCAGAAAGCTCCAAAATTGAATAGATGAGTGTAAAAACACTCCAGTTCAGATGAGTAGAGCTGTGCCAGGCAGGAATCATTTCACCTTAGAAATACATTTTATAGGCAAAATGTCCAGTGGCAGATATTTCCTGCCTGAAAAATAATGATTTAATATACCTGTGCTCTAGACTGAGTCTGGACAACATGCTTTTGTCCTAGTAGGACCTCCCCGACTCACTGTCTCCAGGAGCTTGACATTTATGGTTAATGTTAAAAAATCTAGTTATAAATAAGAAATCAGCCCCAAAGCGCTACCTGAGGAGGATTATCATATATCAAGCAGTAGAAACAGAAACAGACAAATCTTGCGGCTACTTTCAGATCAAGTAAATGCGTGACGAAGGAGGGCCTGTTTGGGTAACCCTGAGCAGGAATTAGGTAATGTTCAGGATGTATGCCTCTTAAAGTGTGGAGCAGTGACCCTTCTCTGACATCCTGACTAAACTGGCCATTGTGCATTGTGGCTCAAAACCTAAAAGTCTGGTTTTACAGTTGGAAACATTGACTCAAAACTTGTAAATGTAAATGTGTGTAATATAATGGATGTGGACATGTACAATGTTGTACTAAACATTATTGTTTTTAACTGAGACATATGTTCTTTCAATAGTCAATAGAGCAAAATCCAACATTTCAAAAGGATTCTCTCAATTATTTAAACATTATAAAGCTGAAACAGACTATTAATTGATTATTTGAACTACAGGAAATTAATTGCCAACTATTTTGAGAATATTCATGATACACACTCATTGTTGCCAGCTGCGCGAATATATTTATAAGAATATATACATTGGAAACGTAATCAATATATACATTGGAAATGTAATCAAATGTATAATATGTTGTTTCGCCAACAATCTAAACTCTAAACCTGCTTCCTAGCTTATTTTTAAGCTTTCAATAACATCTCATGGTCTTCGACAGATGGAAGTGGTCTGAAAATATGAAAAAACCTGAACATGTGAAGTATTTGTTACAAACACTGGTCTGTTTCAGATAAACAAACAAAGTAAGTAACCCTTTACAGCCCCAGCACATACAAAAGCCTGGCTTGGTGATCACATACTTAAGAATGATTTGATGGAAACCTTAAAACAATTGTTTCCCAGTTTTCCATCTAAATACATCACTAATTAAACAAAGTCACCGGAAGTCCACAAAATGTTAACGTTATTTGATGAAGAGCTCTTTTCTTCCACTGCTGATTTCACGTCACCGTGGAGCGTCAAAATTTAACGAGACACATTTTAAGCAACAATAAACCACCAACCGAAAAGAAAACAGAGAACATCAATTTTAAATTTCATCTCCTGAGCTTTTATGAGAAAAAGAAACACTGTCTGAGTAGGAGAGCTGTTGAAAATAGCTGAACCAGAAGAAGGTAAAAGACAAATAAAGAGCATTCCTGGGAAGACAGTTATGATTGGAAGGTGTGAATGATTAGAAGAAAAAAAAAACTCTTCCAACTCCCCACAATACGACATTATGAAGAATGCCTCAACTGAATGGAGTGAAACGGCCCGTACAATAACTCATCGTTGAAAAACCATTATGGGGAAAGTAACTCTAAAGAAGTCATTTTTCAAGTGAGGTTTTCCAGGATAACAAACCTGAAGTTCTCATGTGAACAAATGGCCAAGCGATCAAAGCCCTTAGTACATCATAAAGGGACCATTATCAAATAAACTGCATAACCTTGGAGTCTGTTCTTTGCAGCTAAATCTATGGGTCCAAATGATAATGTAGGTGTTATATAAGTTCATTGCATGTCATGTTTAACATATACAGCAATGAATACTTATTTATTTAGACTTTGGATGTTTTTATTGTCACTTTATCACTTTTCACTTTACTGTAATGTTAAAATTTCACTTTCAGCTGGGATAGTGTTCAGAATTAAAAAGGGGAGTGGTGCTGTAAAATAGTAATAAACAAATGGAGAATGCTGACAGCACCAAAATATGACTTGTGTGGGAATTAACACTGACTAATGTACATGCCCAGTACATGGTGACTCTGAATTTTACCCGAAAACAAAAGCAGGAACTGTTGCTGCAACTAACACTAAGATTTATGACATAATTTAGTGAGCCAATAAGAGGGAATGGGTACAACACATCCAAAATTAGATGCTAAACTCAAAATTATAAATGAAATAAGGGTGTTTGCAGAGTGTGTGTGTGAGCTGGATGCTTGCGGGAGGAGGGTGGGTGTATATGTTTTGTATGTGTGAAGTAGGTGCAGTGTAAAAAGGATGAAAAACGGACAGGAATACTGTTCTGCGTTGAGAGTGCAATTTAGCATGAATCAAAAGCAGCTTTCCTGGCTCCTGTTCCCTTCGCTGCTGTATGCCAGGAAATGGGATTTTTCTTTTTTTTACAAATATTTTTTTGCAGGTAAAGTCTTTGCAGAATGGAATTAAATGAGGTATTTTTTTCCCTACCGAATGTTAAAGTGTTCGAAGTTTGAGGCAGACTCGCTGGAAACCAAAGAAAGCTGAGTTTTGGAGACAGCAGGGGGGTCTGCCATATATTTGCCCCAGCCCCCTTCTGGACCCCTTGCTGAATTGAATCATGACTGCTTGTAAAATACTGAGCCCTCTATTAAGTAATTTACCACCAACTGGTCTACAGTCTAGCCTGAAGTGATTCTACTAATCATCACTGCTCACAGAAATAATTTATGGGTTTTATTCATGAGAAGAAATGCAAGTTATTCCATCCAGTAAAACAGTGTAAGTAGGTGCAGTAACCACATAAATGACTCAGGATTTTTGAATGGACTGTATTCATCTTGAGCAGCTCACGAACAATTTTAACTATAAATACCTTTAAAAAAAGGCAAAGACACAGTGTATCTATGCTCCACTGGAAATGTTGCAGTATTACATTACAATAATAAAACTGGTAAGACTGAGAATATTCAGCAATAAACAAACTCATAAGCTTAAAAAACCCTAGATATTAAATGGAAAAATGAAAAGTCGGTGATGCTATGAATAAAAAGACAGTGTGGTTCTTTCTTTGAGCTACATGCTAACATCCTTCTTAACAAACGCAATGATAACATGTTGGCATTCAGCAGGTTTAATGTTAACCATATTCACCTATATAGTTTAGGGCATTATCATGCTAATATTTACTTGTTGGCACTACACACAGTACAGTTAAAAGCTGATGCCATTAGTTTTGTATTTTGATCATAAACCAATTTAGAAATGTTGACCTGACAGGAGTCCTGAGGGATCACACAAATTATAATAAAGAGAGGGACATCAAATATTATAGTAATCCATGCAATAGTTG
The DNA here is from genome assembly GCF_009769545.1 of Cyclopterus lumpus. NCBI lineage: Eukaryota > Metazoa > Chordata > Actinopteri > Perciformes > Cyclopteridae > Cyclopterus > Cyclopterus lumpus. The sequence continues at coordinate 8,279,891 of NC_046971.1, read as the reverse complement.
TTGAGACATATCACTCAAAACCACAAAAGTCTCGATACATTGCCTCGGAAACAGAGATATCTGTACCAATTTTACCATTTTCATGGATCAGTGAAATCGTTGACCTGTGGACAACGTTACAAGAAAGAAAATTCATCAGAATTCAACCTCCGGGGAACCCACATTTTGCAAAAAGTTAAACTCAACCTGCTGGTGGCACGAAAAGAAGCAGAGGATCACCAAAGTGAGTAGGGTTCATCCTCTGGGGATCATGACTGTCTGGACACAATGCCGAGGCGATCCATTAAGTTTTATGGTGATACATTTCAGTCTGACCAAATAGGGGGACCAGACCAGCACTGCTAACCCTAGAGCCACACCACAAACATGGCTCAAAAATGGTGTCGATTAAAATAAAGAGAACAATGGTAGTACAGAGGCAGCATTTCCTTGCAAAAGTACTTACTGTATCAGCACAGACTGTACTATTATTCTTCCACTAATGGGTCATGACCCAGAAATGAATCACAACATTTAACTGGTTTGAGAACAATCTGCTAAATTAACTTGAAATACAACTGAGGGACTCTGTTATCACTTATTAGAGTCCAATTATATTTTACTGAGGGATCATTTTGAACACGCCCCAGGAAAACATGTCCGTATTTTGTACCAAACATGAAAGATGTGGAAATAATTTGCCAATTGTGAAATTCAAGATCACAAAGTGGAGCAACATATGGTGCTCAGTTCAAGGAAAAAGTTTCAGATCAAACATTGCAGGCTGTAATTGATGTTGCATAGGCCAATGCATGTTTAACCACGATAGCAGTACGTCTCTAAGGATGGTAACGGTCGGCTGGTCAAGGACTTCAGCTTATACTTGAATATGGACAACTTTTGGACAGATTGCCATGCAATTTTGTATATATATTTATGTTCCACTCAGGACGAATCTGTTGCCACCAACATGTCAACTTCAAATTTGACCAATACTTGAAATTAATTCCCAGTCCAACTGTAAAGTATAAGAAGATATAAAGAAAAATCGCCCTGCCCTTGCTGCATATTCTTCCACACAATGTAGTGCTGTCAATCAATGTGCTACTAAAAATACATGCGAGCCGCACACACGCTACCATCAGACTGCCGAACTGAAATGTTTGTTTTTATTGTTGTTTTTAGTAAATTCACAAATGTTGCTGGATGCTTGAGACTGGTTTCATCACCTAAACACACACAGTGAACATGGGATTGTATATGGCCGCCTCAATGCTAAGTTCTTCACTTGCTTTATTAGCTGGATATGAGAGATACCTCAGAGCCCACTGTAACCATTCGGTGGTGAGCTGGTTTGCTGAGGCAGAGTAGAGGTGAATTGAATGGTCTGCAGTGAGAAGCTGTGGGTTGGGTTTCTCTGAGGTTATGGTCATTCTCCCCAGGGAATGTGGTTGAGCCTGGCTGTTTACTTTGGAGTAACTCTGCCCCTCCCCTTATACACTCTGCTCGGTAACCCATGATTACCTCCATTGGTGGACACCTGTCATTTTTTGACCTCTTTATGGATTAAATAATTAGTGGACTTTATTTAGTGCAAATTGATTAAAAATGAACTTTTGTAAAGTATACTCTTTGTTGTGGGGTGTTTTGGATGTTGCGTGTGTGCTAACTTTTTGTCCCAGCAGGTGTGTGTGAAGGACTGGGGTGAGGGAGAGAGGGAAGGGTGTTAGGACTGGACGTAATGGGTAGGGGCTAAGGTAGTGCCTTCTTCACCCAAAGAGGAGTTTGACTTTCTCACTGTGCCTTTCTCAGACAGACTCACACAGTGCTGGACTGTAAAAACCCTCTCAGCTCTGCTCCCCGGCTCCGGCCACCAGAGAAGATGCTTCATCATTACTCTTCATGAGATTACTGCAACACTGGGTGGAGTGGCAGCTCTGCAGCTGATGGGCTGCTGCTGCTGCTGCTCTTTCCATCTTTATCTCTCTTTCAATTGGGACGCTGGGGAGAAATAAATAGCTCAACCCACCCTGTTGGGAGGCAAATGAATGGAGCCGAGTGAAAGGGGGTTTCCCCAGGCTGCCTGCACACCGATCTGGACACAAGTTTTGAACTGGCCAGGTTCTATTTGGAAGAATCATTTTTCTTTTTACTTTGTGAATCATTTTTTGCAACGAGCTCATCTCTTAATAGCTTGCAGACTGACCTTTTTGTGGATTTCACTGTAAATATGTAAGTCTAAGTTTCTCTTTTACTTTAATAAACTGTTTGTTGGCACAAGTAAAGCTGCCTTGAACAACTGACGTACTCAGGAACGGTGTCGTTTTTCAGTTGCCTACACTGCTTCTGATGATCTATTGAATACTAGACGGTTCATAAAACAAAGTTTCACTTTATTCATTGAAGTGACTGATGTACTATTTCTTGTGTTCTTCAGATTTTGGGCTTAAGGATGTGCTCTATAGTCATGCTTCATCAGTGGAGTCTGGCTGTGTTCTTGCTGTGCTCCCCAGTGACTCTTGATGGGAGACCAGTCGCTGCACTTAGTAGCAGAACGTGAGTTATCCTTTATACCAATTTTTACGACAATAGAAAAGTGACAGAAATGTTAGGCAATATGGAGCTTAAAAAAGGAAGACTAGTGAATAATTAAAAGAACTGAGGCACTACTTTTGAAAGATTCCTGTTTGGATTAGAAAATACATCTACAGATGATTAATCAGATTACATTTTTAAAAAAAGGTATAGGAGGTTTTCTGTTTCAACTCTGGCTTATTGGGGTCTGGACTTCAGATTATTGATGGCTCTAACACACTTGTTTATGCTGCCACCTACTGTACTGAAGTGTTCTGGTGCCTGACCACATTTCAACTTCCATGTCTTTCAACAATGCTCCACAAAAATTAAAGTTATTTAGTTGAGGATAACTTTGAAATGAGGACTTGTCTCGTTGATAATCAGAAAAGAGAAATAGATTTTTGACAGATTTAGGGAAACGTTAACTTGGTGCTGGAAAATGCAGTTTTAGGATTTATTTATTAGTTTTAATGCAACCTCCCTTGTTAATCTGACTCAATCTTTCCCTTCATTTTCATGCATTAAGGAAGAGGTCAGTGAGCCACGCCCAGCTGATGCATGACAAGGGCCGCTCCTTGCAGGAGTTCAAGCGCCGCATGTGGCTGCAGGAGCTGCTGGAAGAGGTGCACACTGCCGATGAGCGAGCTCTACCTGTGCAGAGCAGAACCCAGAGTCAAACATTCAGTGGGAATGCCCTGCATGAGAAGCCCCCAGGGGCAACAAAGAACCTCCCCGACAGGTTCAGGCTGGACAGAGAGGGCCCTAACCTGCCACAGGAGACCAACAAGGCTCTGGCTTATAAGGACCAGCCACTTAAAGTGGCCACCAAGAGGAAAAAAAAGGCGAGGTTAGGCCGACGTAGAGAGAGTGACAAGAAGCGGAGGCGGGCACGGTCCGTCACAACAAAGGAGCCATGAAGGAGGCAGTGCCCTGGCAAAGAGACTCTCAATAGCCTTTGAATGGTACTGCACTAAGACACTGACATCGGTTCAGCTAGACTGGGATCTGAGAGACTCTACTCATGGCTGACTCAGTCATTTCATATTACGCCCTGGGGTTGTGCTTGTATGATAACATATTGCTGTGTTTATATTTTTGATCACAAAGTTTTTTGTGAATTATCTTCATAACATCTTCTTAGGTCCATATTTATTTTGGAACATCTGTAGAAATCTGTAACTTTGACTGACTTCAAAACAAAGCCATATGTTGTCATCTCTAACCAACTGTGTGCACGAGTTGATCATAGTAGGAAATATTTATTGTCTGAAAATGATGCAACTGAGTGGTCTACTTTTGTTTGGCTCTATGTTGACTATCGTGAACTTAGTTATTGTACATACAAACTGTTCACTGCAAACATCTGTTCGAACTGTCTTGCCATAATTTATTTCACTTTGAATGTGTGTATTTATTTTGTGAATGTATCATGGTGCTGCTGACTAAATTCCATAATGCACTTTAGTTATATCCTGTACATGTTCTTTTGTGGTTGAGTTCTATTTTGAAGTTTCTTTTTGATGGTTCTGCTTTCCTTTCCCAACTTAGATTCCCCAGGGACTTGTAACTTATTGGATGCTTCATCAAATCCACTCCCACCATTTCATATTATAGTATATTTTTATAGAACAAGCCAAAATCAGGGGCTGTCAAGACTCATTTAATGTTCTTCACCATGCACTGAGGGCATACTGTACATGTTTCCAGTTAATCAAACATTAAAAGTGTAACCATTAGAATATATTATATTCATGGCGTCTTTGTTCACAAGTCATACGTGGCTCAAGTGTGCAACTTCTGATTTATGATAGGAAAGGAAGTTACTGTGAGGAAATCTTCATCAGTGTTATCGATAACACCATAGCTCTACAAGAAAATATATTTGTCTATGACGACCACTATCTGTAGAGCTCCTACTACTACTACTACTACTACAAATAGGGGCTTTTACTTTTCACTTTGACACCACAACCTCCACCATCATCTTGATGGTCAACTCTCCTTACTCTCGTCACATGCCAAGTGAAATGTGACTACTGCTACTCTCTCTGCTGAGCAGACACTTACTTCAGTTTATAAATCGTAATATCTGCAGACATCAGCTTAGGTATTTTACGAAATTAAAAGTTTTGTATTTGATGAATGTGGGGCACTGATGTGCACCACAGTGGAGCATGTGGACAAGTAGCCAAATGTAATTGGTGTATGCCTGAACACCGTTACAGAGACTACTGCAGCAAGCCGAATGACAGGTAGAGATAAAATAAAACTACAGATATTTAGATTATAGGTTGATCCTTTTTAAAATGGATGTTTAAGTCAAGCAAACATGCTAAATATTACTTAGATTGACATTTGTGATAATATAATAGATTTATTAGTCATGAAAATAAATAGTTAGCCTAGTTGGAAACCTAAAGACAAGTCAGAACTTCTTCACCCTCCCATGATTGCATATAATAGTAAATATGCCTTTCCATCATAATTTTCACAGAATTGTATGTGTCCAACAGACAAATATATTCAGTATTTGATCATATTAGACAAAGTAGCAGATCCTCACACGTGACAGCTAATTTCCTGTTGAGCAACTATTGATTAGTGGGTTAATTATTTCAGCTTTATTGTGCATTCCAATTATAAGGGATGGTATACTGATATGATATCAAAACAGACTAATCTGCAGTATGGTCAGTTAACCATTGTATCCCTAAAATCTACGTTGTTAATGAGACAACCTGTAATGCCTCTTCATGAAGTGGCTAAAAAATAGAAAGGTGGAAACGGGGGGCACCATGGGCCTGAGTTCAATCCCCAGTAAATATCTGTCCTGATGAAATGTCTTTGTGAAAATCTTGAGGTCCTGGTTTGTGTATTTCTTTATGCTATTTAGACTTACTTAGCGGTCTAGAGAAATAAATAAGAAGTTCAAGATTTGGGTTAAAACAGGTTTTTTTTAACCTAACGATTAAAAAGAAAATGTCAATGTCACTATTTCCATTGACTTTTGGCCACGGACAGAGCACAATGAAGCTGTTAATGTCCCACTAGAGAACATGTGGCATCTTTAGCAGCTGCTGACTGAAGGCAGAGACACTGGTAATGGAGGGGTTAGCAAATGCATCAGCATCAGCTATATCCTGTGCTAAGAGCAGCAGTATACACCGAAGGCCATTAGCTGACACAGAGTCATAAATGCTGTGGAAAGGCTGATAAAGCCGCTGCCAGGAGCCTGAAGCTCACATCGAAGAAATCAATGAAACAATGGAGAGAGACGTTAATATCTACAGAGAAGGGGATGAAAAGTAATCGTGATCAATGGATTTGTCCTTTTTTCTTTGGAGAGTGCTACTTATTTTAATATATTTAATACAGTGTGAATGAAATCCCCCAAAACAAAGAGGCTTTAACAGATCAGGAAAGGTCAGTACAAGATTTACAAACACAAACAGTCTCAGTCAATAGGGTATTTTTATAGTCCTAAAAAAACTGATATAGTCCTACAAAAGGTTCACCATGTCAAGTGTAGCTGTAACTAAAAGACTAAAGATACACATACATACTCTTATAACAATAACAAAACAGGCATGTAGTACATCACCGTTTCCTGAGCAGCTGGTCTGAGGTCGTTTCTCTTTAAACCAAGTCAACCACAATCAATTTGACCCAAGTGATGTTTGCCTTTCTTCCCTCCACATTCACCGATCACACTTTGTAATGAGTCCTGAGAGGCAGCCACCTCTCCCTGTCAGTCCAGTTTAACAGGATGGACACCAGTGAAATAGAAGTTTTTGTTACAAGGATAGCTCACTCACAAACATGAACCTGGAGATACCACTGGAACGATGATGGTGAGTGCGTCCAAATGATGGTGAACTGTTACATCGGGCACTATTTTAGTACGACACACACCTGTTCTCATTATTTACACTATCTGTCAAAATATACAGCAGTATGAGTAGCTGGCAAAATGTTAATTAAATAAAGTTATGTATCTTAGCAGACAAATTGCTGTTGCTATGTAAAAACCATGTACCTTGTATTTGATATTGCATCATGTGTGTTTTGGTGACATTAGCCTTTCAGATGCTATTTGATCAACTGAAACAAGTAATTTTGTCTATGTGAGAAACAAAGCTGACATGTTACAGAAATGTAACTTTCCTCTTTCACGTCATACACCAAAAAAGAGCAGCAATAAAAACATTTTTTTTACATATATAAAATGTATATATTTACCTATGTTTACATACACATTTTGTCAATTAAACTATGTTTTCTCTTCGAAGAAATATAGCACAAAAAAAAACTGTTTTTAATTTCTTCCAGACCCCAATATGTTTTTTGTCTTGCTTTTTAAATAATAGTCAAAGACCCCCAAAATATTAAGTTCACTATCGTAATTAACAAAGTAAAGAAAAAAAAAGCTTAAAAAGCTGGACCCTGCAAAATGTTTTAATTTTTGTTGAAACAATAGATTTGACAATCAACTAATCTTAAACAGAAAATAATTTGTTTTGTTCTTATATTTGAAAGGTGATGTCAAGTCAGTGATAATATGGCTGTTCCCAATACCTACGTGCTGATCTTTGCCTGTACCTGTGGAGTGATCCTGGGCATTGGGCTCTGTGCCAACCTGCTGGTCTTCTCTTTGTTTGCAAAGTACAACACCTTACGTAAGAACCGCCTCGACATCCTCCTACTCAGTATGACTCTGGCCGACTTCCTCACCCTCCTGCTCATCCCCTTCACCTTGCACTCCGCAATCAGTTACTCCTGGCCTCTGGGTGACACATCCTGCAAGGTCTACCAGTTCCTGCTGGCCTTCAGCCTCGCGGCCAGCACCTACTCTTTGTGTGCCGTGTCCGTGACCCGTGCCATGATCATCACCAACCCGTACCAGCCGCCAACCATGGACCTGGTCATCCTCATGTTTGTCTTGGTCTGGGCCCTCAGCTTCTTAATCAGCCTGCCACTGCGTATGTTTGCCACCAAAGAGACCTTGGGCCCAAGCCTGGCCAACTTCACATTCTGCCTTCCAACCATTCATGAGCACCACTACCAAGTAGTGGTGAGCCAGTTTGTACTTTACTACTTTGTTCCAATGCTGGTCATCGCCTTTAACTATGTCCGGCTGCTCTTTTTCTCCACAAAGAGCCCTGTAATGTCGGTGTCCAGTGCCAGGAACACCCGCCGTGCCTCTGTCATGGTGTTCTTGGCTGCTGCTACCTTCTCACTGTGCTGGCTGCCTGGTTATGTGCTGGAGCTGTGTGCGTACCTGGGGCAGTATCGCCATGGACAGGCTTGGGAGATGTTTTACTTCATCTGTACTGTGCTGCAGTACCTGCACCCCTGTGTCAACCCTGTGCTCTATGTGCTGCTGTCAAAGCGCTACCGCCACAGGAGGGCAGCCTGGCTCTTCAGCTGTAACAGGAACAGAGTGCAGCCACAGGTCATCAGCATCACCACAGACAGTATTTAAATACAGCTGAGCAATGAGTTGGTTGCATTTAGGGACACCCTTTTATATTTATTGTGTATACAAATCAATTGCTTTTGTTTACAATAATGCAGATATTTGTGATTACTTTCGGATTTTACCTACATATTTGAGGTATAAATGTTCAAATCAGAAGACAGGAAAAATAATGCATGGTTTAGGATTTTTTTTCACGCTCAACTACACTCAATGTTCATGTTCAGCCGCACTAATTGTCTTCATCTGATCATCTTTTAGGGAATTATTGCTTTGATTCTTTTTGTTGCCCCAGATGTTTCTGTCCCTTAGTTATTCTTATTTAGTTCACTTTTCTTTTGTTTAATGCCCGTAAAAAACGCCAACTCGCCTTTTGTTTAGTGGTTGTTTACCAGTTGTCACAAGATCTATTTTTTATAGATTTATATTTATTTTTGTTATAGCATGAAACACAATTACAATAATAGGAATACAACGTTGTACTTTGCAAACGTTGCATTTTTAAAAATTGCAATGCTAGAGTAGTTTTAGTGCTTTCTCTTGTCTTTTCCCTTTGTGCAGTGTTTACATTTACAAAATATGTGAGGTTCTGGTGTCTTTGTTTCACATAATGTTTGAGTAAGTTTGTGTCTTCACGGGTGCCACCAAGAAGAAATCATGGACATTTCCGCTACGTGACAGGATAGCAGGTCTATCTGACGAATTTACTGCAATAAGGATGTGGTTCTACCGACATATTCCTACTCCATTCCTACTATTACATTTAAAAACTTAACTGTAGTATGCTGCGTTTTATCATATTTGTTCTGACCGCAACAACAAAAAATAAAAACACACAAATGCTCATATGACAAACTTTCACCGGGTAGTTATTGTGTCCAGCAACAACAAATCATTCAATAGGGTTTAGCCACCATGACATAGGATGGCCATTAAGTATGAGCTATATGATCCACTTTTATTACACTACATAACTAGTAATGATAAACCATGGGGTATGCTGCGGCCTCTCAGCCTTCATATAATTTAATTGAGCCATCAAAAGTGACATTTCAGCAACACTGGCCAGAATGCCGAGATTCTGATCGCTAACAATGCGACTACAATTGTTTTAGAGCAAGTTTCTGTGTATTATTGCATGTTTTATACATTATGCCCATTGGTCAGTTATATTGTGGTTATAGAGCGAGATGCAAAAGCAAACATTCAAAGTAAAGAGATGGTGAAGGACTATCATATTTATAATTGTAATGCAGGAACTGTAAAGGTAATGTTGGAGTCAACTATAATTCCAGGACTGGTAGAGTGATTAGATAATCCTAGTCTCTGGAAGGTGATCTTGTAAATATAGGTATTAATGGTTTCTTTTAGGTAAATCTTTGCAGTTACAATTCTTAACAACCGAATATAATATTTATTCTGTTATGATATTGTGGCTGCACTCAATGGGACATAACACCATCCAGTCAGATGTTGATGCTGTGTCCATAACATGCTTCATTTATTGAATAAATCAAACATTAGAAAAAAAAACACAAATAGCACATTACCAACAGTAAGTGTTTTACCGATGACTGCTTCTTTATTTAGATTAATCCCCGAGGACTCATTGGTTGTCCCCTGGGTGGATCAACAGTAACACCACTAGCTTCAGTGTGCCATTCTTTGCTCACTAGCAACACACACCTGACGTCCCCCTTTGCTCTTAGGCAGCTATAGGCCTAAAGGTCAAAGTGGGAGGGAAGTAAGAAGAAGGGCAAGGCGCAAGTGTTGTTGTTACACAGAAAGCAAACAGATTGGGAAAGGGAATAACAAGTCTGGCGGCCGTTGCAGTAATAGGAGACAACCTGCCCCTCCCTCTGTCAGTTTGCCCCCTGACTTGTGGCCTTCTCTTTAGCATACAGCAAGGGCAGCTGGACTAACTTGTACAGACCGTCATCAGCATGTCGGATATGGTGAAGCAATGAAGAACATGTGCTGGGGCGCTTTAAGTAAACCTAGTAAATGTACTTCAGAGTGTAGCAACTGCACTGCAACCTCTGAACAGACCCACAATTATTCATAAACAATAAAAGCAAATACTGTATAAGATTGTATATAATAAATTGCTCTGTGAAATGTCCCCCCACTCTGATTATTATATTGTCTTGTGTCACCTCATTTGGGCTGTGCATTGTTAATCATCATATTTTTAACATCACTTGAATTTGAAATATTTCAATATTTTGCTCAGATCCAATGTCTATTTTCAATGCTCACTAACCCCCTATCAAAGTTAATTTATTTTTAACTTTGCACTCGATGCTACCTGCTTATCCCTCATTGTCTGTGATCCTGTAGGCATTTCCTGCTTCTCATAGAAAATCTACCAGCAGCAGGTGCCCCCCCAGCTTGATAATCAAGCGAAGAAGCAATAATCATGTGAGGTTTCTTAAGTTGTGTACGCATCTACCCATTAACTCTAAATACTCTTGCTGCCATCTCCTTTGCAACAGATCCACTGGTAATGATTTTATGTGTGATTTATGTTGAATTGCATCTTTTGTAAGAATGAAAATAAAACAATTAATTTTGCAGAAGTGGGTCATTATCATCTGACTTTTCAATTTTGCATTACACCGATTCATGTGGAGGGAATTTCAAGGTGGGGGCAGATTAATTGTCCATTATCGCTTATGTCTTCTGGTGATATAAGTAGCATCCTAATGTTTGCATCAAACTATCAGATACAAACTATTCCTCAGTATCTTGAGCCAGCATGTTCCTTGAGAGTTTTATTAAGTGGTTGCCACTAATACCTTTGAGTAAGGAAAACCCAGAAAACAAATCAATTTCTATAATGGATGGAGAGCCTATTTTCAGAATATCTGCTGGCTAATTCAATTACTGTGTTGCTTAAAAATCCTTGGCCTGGCCACTATGCAATTACTACATGAAGCAGCATTCTGAGACAGATCGACATTTACTAAAATGAGAATCGCTACACTTTCTTGTGCATCATTATAATGTATTATCAGATAATCAAGTGTAATCCTTTTTAATAATGTTGGTACAGTGTAATCATGCTCTTGCTCAATATAGAGGGTATATATTACTTTTCTAGCCCAAATGTTGGCTCAACCCTAAAGATACCACGATGTGTATATACTCTAAAAGCTTAACAGTATGTATACAACTACTAACTTTATTACCAATGTTCCTCTCCTTGTAATAAATGCATTAAATATTACAAATATGCCGATTTAAAATTGGAGATTCAAATGTTAGCCCCTAACTATACAAAGAGGTACAACTACATCAGTCTGGACTATGGAGGCAGGAGACACTGTTTTGTTTTAACAGGGAGGACAGACCTGGTTTGTGTTGTTCACCTGGGGCTATCGAAGCAAACCACCCTATGAACGACTATTTTGGGTGCTGATTATTTTATTCTCTGCTCTCTGAAATTCAAAAAATAATTTGAGATACTCAAACAAACATAGATCACATCAAGAGCAATTTTGTTCAATAAAAGAGGTGATTTTTCTGCAAAAACAGGCTCATGAAATGTACTGTCTTTATCGCGATACTAAGGACAGATGTTACAAGACCTGAGGCGTGATCATCTGTTTAGCAGGTTCAGTACTTTAACTTAACTTTTCATAAACACTGATACAAATAAAGTTATCATGACTCTTATCATGACTAAAGGGTCACACATTTTACATCAAAATATAGCCTGAGGAATTTAATTCGCAAGGTAAGTTGCTTGCTTACTTACTTGGCATTTCAGAAACATATTAGATACATCAGTAGATGTTCATGAAATTGCAGTGTTCATAGAAAATATATAATGAGCTGTGTCTGTGTTGTTGTAATTTATATTCAAAATAATTTAGCATAAGGGTTCAATTGAGATGCGTTGGATATTGATTAATCTACCTCATACAAGATTATTTTAGGATGTTTTAGATATTCAATATTTAAAAGAAAAGTGTTTTTAATACTGCAGAGAGCTTCTGATCATGATGGAGAAAACTTTCTTGTTTTTAGGTTACTTCAGTTATCACAAACTTGTTCATTCAAAAAGCCATGTGAAACTTCCTTATGAAATATGTGATATGTCAACACAGATAATAAAAGATATGACATGAGGTATATCATCCAATTAAGTTCTTAGATATGAAGTACTGATCAGTGGAATATTTTACACTCACAGAATACTTTGAAAAGCATGTTCAAGATATAGCAATGTGTCAAATACATGACATGGACTGCAAAAGAGAAGGAATTATTCATTCTTTAAACTAATAATTCATTATAAACCAATTTCCCTCTTGGGACACTGACATCCATCGATTACACAGCCCTTGTTAAAACCAAACCATGGTTGAAAACATTCAAACAAGTGAATACAAGTACACTTCTGCACACAGATCATAAACAAATAACAATGCACACGTGACCGAATAGGTGACGTAACAAATTATGTAAAATAATGAACTCCAAATGTGTCCAGCACCTTGGCTCTCCCAGTCCATGAGACACACTTTCATTCAGACACACACATTTCAGCAGGCAACAAAACCACCTCAGCAACTGCACGGTGACGTCATCTTCATAAATGCCAGTCATAATATATGAGGAAACCCAGAGAGAGCAAAGACAGGAGAAGGAAAATGAGCCTCACCTGTCGATATCAGAACAAAAGACCGCTGTCCCAATCATGATGGCGAAGTTATCACTTTAAAGTTCCCCACTGGGCTCTTGAGGTCCTTCATCACAGACTCAACTGACCACAGACTCAACTGACATTGTCTATCTCTCACATGTCCGCCAACATCGTCCTCTTTCCCCGGGTCCATTTCGGAAGTAGCTATAGGCCTCCTTTCAAATCCCAAGTCGGGTGTTTGCAGCGGTCTAGTAGCTAACATTTAGCGTTAGCAATGGCGGTCTCACAAAAACGCAAACGTTAACTTCGCCAACTGATAAAAAACGAACGTGAGCTGGCGTAATAACTACTTGTTTAATTTGGTAATTAAGATGCTGGTTAACTTTCAGTAGTTCTATTAGTTTCGCGTCACAGTGAATAATCCCAGTTCACCGTTAACATTTAATATTTTAAGGTACTAATCCCACCTTCACCTGGCATCTGGGTAACGTCAGTGGACTTGAAATGATTGACGCAAGCTCGCGACCTCTATCGCAGTGCAATACCGTCGTTCGCCACATTGCGCACCATGGGGGCGCTGTTTTACGCAGCCTTTAAGTGCTGGTGAGGCTCGAGGAGCCATCTTTATGTTCGCCATGATTGTTGACATGATATTCATATAAACTAGCGACATCTCTGGCATGTTATCTCAAGTATAACAAGCTTAGACAACAATACAAATGTATGTCTAGTAATGAAGAGTACATACATTTAATTTAGTTTGATAATGTCATTGTTTTTCTCTTTCTTTCTTTAAGGCCTTAAGTGCACCACAACCAGTGGTTGAGCTAAATTCTCATTTTACACTATTGCATGTGTTGTCTTAACAAAGTACCCTGTAAGCAACATAAATACAATACACAGCAACAGTCAACAACAAATATGCATATTGCCAATGTACAGTATAGGCTAACTAGATTTTGTGAATTCTCAAGAGACCATATTCTTGACACACTACTCGAGTTAAGCAATGCACATAGCTGACAGAAAATAGTTGTGGTTACATACTGTAAGATCAGAGGGCTCTTGCCATGAGCTAATCATTCCATATGCCATATAGGCAAGTGTTGAAGGAGTGTTGCTTGTTTATTTATAGGAGTCTAAGGTTCCACAGCAGAGGGTTGCTCTTTGAGCTGGATTCAATTACATCTCTGGTGAAAGCTGAAAATATAACATTTATACAGATACAAAAGCAAGTATAATTTCTTGATTTTAATCTTTAATGTGCTGGATTTACAGTTGTTAAAGCACACAATGGGGAAGTTTTCTCCAGAGAAATACACGTCTCAACACATTAAGGCTATATTTTGAATATTCATGTATTTATTTTCTTTGCATGCTGACTGAAATGTAGGGAACCAATGGAAGATAACTTGTGGATGGAGACAAATAAAGTATGAATACATAACAACTATGGTAATGGAACCCTCCATTATAAGTTCAACTCAGCATGCGCTGTCATCATCCTAAAACCAGTTACCCAGTGGCTGCATGGGAAACGCACAAATTCTCTGTGCTCACAAACAAACCGTGATGTTAAATTATGTTTTAAGTGTGATACACCATGGGAACCCAAGAAAAAAAAGAAGTCCCCAGCAGCAGCAGCAACAGCAATTGAGTATAATAATAATCAGAAATTAATTTTAAATTTCAGCACTAAAAATCCACCCATGTGTTTTTAATTATTCTTGTTTAAAATCACAAGGAGAGGAAAAAGCTATGGGTTGAGAAACGCTATGAGACACATAGCATCGATTTGCAGTCCAGATGGTCAGCACCGGCCTCAGCGTGACCTAATATCACGGATCAGCAGTCTGTTTACATTGTAAAGCTCACTGTGACATGAAGGAACATGGCAGGTGAGCTACAAAAAAAGGAGAAAAAAAATTGAGTTAACACTGAGTAAACTTCTGAGCTTCTGAACAAGTGAGGCCTTGTAAGTGCCAGTGTAAATATGGTTCTTCCTGTAAAGAAAATAATTTTTAAAAACCTGCTCTTACTTCGAATTAAATTATTTGTACGGGCAGAATGTCTTGGGATGATTTGGCTGTAAAGTCTTCAGCAGCTTGCCAAAAAAAACAAACAGTCAGGATGTTTAGTAGAGCATGTAAATCTATTTCATATCTGTAGGAGAGGTGTTACTGTGTGACAGCAATGGCACAGAACTCGACCCTTCTAAGCTGGTGTAAAAGTCACCAACATCACCATGGTTCCTTTGGTATTTATAGCCTTTTACCAGTAAAACACCCTAATTCTATGTCAGGTTAATATGGGTGGTGACACATTTTGCATTTTGAAAAACTGTTTTTGTTTATCTTAAAAGCTTCTCATTGACCCAGTCATTTAAGTGCTAACTCAAAGAAGCATGAGAGAGGAGGACAGAAACTAGTTGATGTGTTCAAGTTGATGTATTTCTGTCCAATCTAAACTCTACACCCAAAGATATTAAATTTACAATGACTTTAAACAGAAATCAGCAAATCCTCCCATTTGAGAAGATGCAACCAAATAAATGCCTGATAAATGACTTCAACAATGAATAGATGGATAGAAAAAGAAAGAAAATAAATATATAGATATACTATATATATATATATATATATATATATATATATATATATATATATATATATACAATATATATATTTATATATATTAATCTCTGTGTATTTTTAAATCTTGCACAGCACATTGAGAATGACGAGGGTTTACACACATAAACTAACACTGATAGAGGACCTCAGGACCTCAGTCAGCCTTTTGGTGCCGAATGCCACGAGAGGAGAGTCTGAGACATACAGTTACCAATAAAGATTAAACGTTGAGGCCTTTGAAGTCAACCTTGATTAATAACCCATGTGTGGTTGTCCTGAGAACTGATCCACCCTGCGGTTGCCCTTGGCTTAGACTTCGGACGACACTATCGCCTAAAAAAGGAAACGGCTCGATCAAGGAGTGATATGATAATCCGAAGTAGGCATGGGACTGGACATGTAGAGGTAATTCCAAGGAACCCTGCCCTCCGGATCTGAGGTATCCAGTTTCATCTCTCGCCACATGCCCCCATTACCTATCAGCAAAAACATGATCATCAACTTCAGATGACAGCAGGCTAAAATTGGTGGATATCAAAACCCAGGAACTGGCGAGGAGCTTGGCTGGGGTGTCCAGTGGAAGCCCCGGGTTCAGACACCTCAGCGTTCCTCTCAATTGCAGGGCGAGAAATGAGGACGTTCACACTATTAATTAGATTCAGCTGCACACCCTCCTCACGTCCCATATGCAAAATATTCAAATGTATGCTATAATCCATACAAAGTTTGCTAAAATGTATTAATTCTGACTGTATTACATTGAGTGAACATGAACAGTTTATTTCTCCTCGCAGACCATAGCAGGTGGGTTCCCAGAGTGCAATTTGTCCGGTTTACGTGTCATCAACCAAAGCCCACTAACATGATTGGTCAATACTACTCTCAGACTATGAACGGGAACCAGAATGCTTCCAATACCAAAATCTTATCCCGTTGCCGACGGATTCTGCATTCATATGCAGATAGCCAGTCACGTTCCCATGCAGTGACAGCAAAACATAAACATAAAAAGAGGAAAGCTAACCCAACTGTGGTGTTAGTAGTTAGTTCATAAGACTAGTATAACTAAACTGATACATTGGCCGGTGCTGATTTATTGGCCTATACTAGTTTATTGCAGATATATTGTATCAATGGATATGTCTGCTGATAAGTCATCAAAATGTTTTAGGTATTTTAGAAAGTGTCACAATTTCATTGTTTGTAATTCAGAAAGCAATGGCAATTGTTTTCCATCTGTGAAATATCCCATTCATATTCAAGGTTGAAAAATAATACAACAAATCTATCCGTATATTAAAAGATATTTGCTGGTGCTATGCATTTGTAAAAAATAGCTGATCAGCAGTCAGCTGATATTATTATTAGATTTCTTTTCCAACTGATAATATCAGTAACTGTAAATTAAGTACTGTCTGGGCTACTGTCTAGGTTAAAAATGGTCTGAATTGGTTGAAAAGCTGAAAATACTTTTAAAATGTCTGTGTTACTTATAACCATAATTTCAACAGCAGTCTAGGGGCTAGATCTTTACAAAACATACGTGGAGAAATGGATTAATGGATAAAATAAAATAAATTGGATCATCAAACAATTTTAATTCTTGACAAATCAAAGCACTTCATCACATTAATGCAAAAATCATGTTGAATTAAATAATGTAATTCGGCCATTTTACTCAAGTGACTTGCAACACACACACATACCCAGAGAGTACTAATACACCAAGAGATATTTAACTGACAGTTCTAGACATATATGCATATTGTCTCATGGCATAACATCATATTGTGCAAACCTATTGCTAATCTTTCTGTATAGAAGTCATTTGACCTGACAATCACTAAATCACTGCTCACTGAGAAATGTTCCATCTTAATCCTTAATGTTTCTTTTGTTCATGTTATTTGGAAAGAAACCTATTGTGATCCTTTATTATTATGCAAGGTCTGTAGCGTTAATGTAAACATCTTCAATCAGAGGCCTCAAGATATAGCGCCACCTTTATAGACTCATTCCAATGTCTGAGACGCTGTCATCACCAGCCCGACAGAGCATTCGTCAGACTGGGTCAAATGCCCCCTATTTCATTCTGAGCAGAGTAATTGGCACTAGAACGATGTGATCCGAAGGAGCTGTTGACTAGTATGGCTGACCTTCTTAAAACTCCTCTTTCAATATATAACACACTCTCTCTCATGCATGCACGCGCACACACATGCACACACACACACACACACACACACACACACACACACACACACATTATACGCACATGCGTTCATTCCCCAATCGGACTATTGGCTAAGCCGGATACACACTTACGGAAATACACACACACTTTGTAAATATTTGGCCTGGGGTTCGGGAGGAGGAAAGCCAAGGGGAAGTCACTGACACAAGTTGCTACTGTGATTACCTCATTCTGTCTATTTTTAGACAAACACAAGCCACAGAGGAAGAAGTGCAATTCATCAAAATGCTAATAAACATTGGCTTTAAAAGAAATAAAGTTATTGATTTTTCCTACTGTCGAGCATAAAACGATACATTGTTAGAACAATTTTCATATTATAATTAATGATGATGTTGACATAATTGATCATTGGGAAGCCAAATACTTTTGCCATCATTTAATCTTTTTAATCATGCTATTGTGACATGTAGAGATTGTTTATTGCATTTGTCATCAACTTTTCATTCACCCTGAAGAATGCAGAGAAAGCAGATGTTTCCTTGGTGTGAGGGAAGCAAAAGTATCTTGTTTCCATGGGGGTCTCCTGCATTCATCGGCCGTGCCATTAATAACGAAGGGAGGTTCTTCGCTGTCAGCATTCATGCATCCTGCAGGCTTTATGGCATGTGTCTCCTAGGCTATGTCTCATTACATGCAGTCAGACTAAAGTATGCATATGTAAATGTATGGATTTTTATAGAAGGCAAAGACCAGTCACAAACACACGTGGAGTATACAGCATATGTTGCTGTTAAATCAAAAGGTTATATAAATACTGCATTCAAATAAGACATTGGATCCCAGAAAGATGAGATGCACAAATTGATTTAGAAAAATTATAAATAAAGGTGGCACAGTGAGGTTACTGGATCTTGACAGATCAATAAAGTTTAAATCCTTTGAGTATTATATGTTTTGTCTGACCAAAATAAAGGTGCAACATGTCCATTCCTCAGCTTGTTTGTTGTTGTTTGTTTCCTTGGTTACGGTCAAGGCCTGACACCTTGGCATGACCCAGACTGCCATTTGGTGAAGGCTATATGCTAACACATTAGCAGCAGGCGGCACCGTGTCCTGACACTGATATTTGACTCTGACATGCAACCCTTTGTTCAGTAATGGAAAGGCCACAAAAAAAACGTGATCGCAAACTAAACCTAAAGTTTGTGGCGGAATGTTATACCCGCCAAAAATGCCACGCATCCACGTAATAATGCAAACTGTCCCAGTAGGTTTTAGCAACACTGATTAGCACCCTTGGGCTATTATGGTTGTGCTACAACTGCAGTGACATAACATACCTAATGCAGCTTCATGAAGGCAATGAAAGTGGAACAAACTGTCTATAAATAGATCACAATGCTGTGGTAACTTTGCTGTGTCCACCCGGGCTACTTCTTCTAAGCTTGTTATTCAATCTGCAAAAGTAGACTAATAGAAATATTACACATAAAATAAAGTAGACCCTGAACTTGTGTTGAATATCTGGACTGCAGAGGATTTGCAGGGACTGTTAAGGAACTAATACGATTGGAAGTACTTGCAGCTGTTTATTTGTTGTTGTTTTTCTTACACTTCAGTATCTCTGTGACCCCGGGGCCAGGTCACCTGTTTTGCGGGTCCCTATCTTCAGTTGTACAATTGAGCCCTTTAAGTGCTATGAACGGTCAATGTTATTTTGGCTGCGGCTTCCTGAAGATGCTATCCTCTCTGGTATACTCAAGTGTCAGTCAAGCCAGCAGTTTCCACTGTTTGGGTCCAGGAGGGCTCCTGGTTTTACGAGGCCCCCGTGCTTCAAAGTATTCAGGTTATTTCATCTTATTTATTTCAAGACACATTTGATGTGTAGCTGTGGAAGAAACCTGCTAAACTTAACAAGCTGGATCTATTTGTCATCGTTCTCCGGACACCTGGCTTAACACTGTGGGCTGTGACCCATGCCGGCTGGGTCCTGGAGGTTCCCCTTGTGACGAGAATAGCCCCATGATTTCATGAATGAGGGACCTAAAGGGTGAGAGACTTCATTTCTGAGTTGACTCTGGAACTGGAAAGCGCATTTGGACCTCGCTCTGAACAAAACAGGACCGAAGGCTTTGACGTGGGATAATAACTTGCAATCAAGATGAAAAGGATTACATTCGTAAGGCTATCCATTTACTTGTAAATCACTGCGCTGCAACAGTGAAGCGAGCAAATGTGAGAGGGACAGCAGCAGCAGCAGCAAATGTCATCTGGTCTTCCAACTTGGGGAGGGCTTTGGAGTTTAAAATGGTGTGAATATGATAGCCATCGGCATCGGAATAGCTGAAGCAAGTGGAGATCTGTCTGCACCATTGAAAGTTGACAGTTCAGAGGCCCTAATCTGACAAAAGGACGGTGTAAATCAACAACAGCACAGCGATTTTGGATACAAAACAAACAGAAAGGTTGAGAAGCCCAAAAAAAAAAAAAAAAAAAAAGACCTTTTGTCTGTATGTATGAGACAGAGACTTTTGAGGACGCACAGGCGAAAGGGCACGAGGGGGCCACAGAGGAGGTGAGTGACGGATTTACCCTCGGAGGGGTAAAAAGATGACTGTGGTGTCCCAGGAGAACCACGACGACACTGTGGTCGTAACGCCGTTGTATCAAGATGCTGCGGACTTGGAACCAGCGGACCAAGAGTGCAGCGAGAGGGTGGTCATCAACATCTCAGGTCTGCGTTTTGAGACGCAGTTAAAGACCCTCTCACGCTTCCCGAGCACGCTTTTGGGCGATGCGCGTAAACGGATGCGTTTCTTTGACCCGCTGAGAAACGAATACTTCTTCGACAGGAACAGGCCGAGCTTTGATGGCGTCCTCTATTATTACCAGTCGGGAGGGCGGCTTCGGAGGCCCGTGAGTGTCGCCGTGGATATTTTCCTGGAAGAACTCAAGTTTTATGAAATCGACGACGAGGTAATTGAACTTTTCCGAGACGATGAGGGCTTATTGAGGGAAGAAGACCGCCCGCTGCCCAACAACGTGTATCAGCGCCAGCTATGGCTCTTGTTCGAGTATCCGGAGAGCTCAGGACCCGCACGGATAAACGCCATTGTGTCAGTTATGGTTATTTTAATATCCATCATCATATTCTGCTTGGAGACTTTACCCGAGTTTAGAGAACTACCCCCAGTGCCGGACAATCCCGTCAATGGAAGTGCTCACAGCCAAGAGCCCAGTCCGTTTACAGATCCGTTTTTCATGGTGGAGACACTTTGCATCGTGTGGTTCTCTTTTGAATTCTCCATGAGGTTTCTCTCCTGTCCCAGTAAAGCAGCTTTCTTTAAAAACATCATGAACCTGATCGATGTCGTGGCTATAGCTCCCTATTTCATCACCCTGGGCCTTGATCTCGCGGATCATCAGGGCAACAGTCAGCAGGCGGCGTCTCTGGCCATACTCAGGGTCATCCGTCTGGTCCGTGTTTTCAGGATTTTTAAACTTTCCAGACATTCAAAGGGTCTCCAGATTCTCGGCCAAACGCTTCACGCCAGCCTCCGGGAGCTGGGACTGCTCATATTCTTCCTGATTATTGGAGTGGTTTTATTCTCCAGTTCTGTTTATTTTGCAGAAGCAGAAGACCCCGAGTCTGTATTTACAAGCATACCTGATGCGTTTTGGTGGGCTGTGGTGACAATGACCACCGTAGGATATGGAGACATGTATCCCTCCACCATCGGGGGGAAATTTGTTGGATCTTTGTGTGCCATCGCCGGTGTGCTTACCATAGCTTTACCTGTCCCTGTCATAGTGTCGAACTTCAATTACTTCTACCACAGAGAGAACGAGGATGAGGAAAATGTTCAGTACGTGCACGTGACTAGTGGACAGCAGCAGCAGCAGCCCTCCTTAATAAGTGAGTGCGATTCAATTAAAAGTAACCAGTCGCTATCCAAAACGGAGTCCTCTCGGGGAAGCGACGACTTGGAAGCTTTGACATATCCAAACGTGACCCCAGTGGAGACATACGTAGGGAGACTGACAGAAGTGTAACACCTTGGAATACTCCGGTGGACATACCTACAGTTTAGGCTCCTTCGTGTTGGATGCTGCAGTTGTTTGGCAAGCTGTCTAGTTCCTAAAGTGGAGCGACAGGGATTCATACCTACACCCCCACCAAGATGATGTTATAGGGTTTAACCTGCAATTGAATTCACTAGATGGCAAGGAAAAAACTATTGGGTACAAATCAATAAGTGGGGAGCTGTGCACCAAAGCGTCATATTGTGAGTCCTCATATAATATATATATAGTATATTGCTTCAACTGAAAACCTCCACATTATATATATATATATATATATATATATATATATATATATATATATATATATATTTATAAGCTGGTGTTAACGTGCGAACCCAACTTCGTTGAGAAGATCATCGCCTATTTTTAAAGTACCGACGCTTTGAATGAAGTTGAAGAGCAGAGATCAGCCGTGCGTCAAAGGGCACGTGACGCACCAGGCGACCAGTTCTTCGCGGAGAAGCGCACAGAGAATATGTCATAATCATTAGATTTCTTTTCCAAAATGGACACAGCTCACTATGAGAGATAGAAAACATCTCCGACTTAACTTTTCTTAGGCGCTTGTAATATGCTTCTAAATGAATCTGATCAGAACAAATGAGCTCTGAGCGCCACTGTGTGGAGGATAAACATCCCTGCAGACACTACTTCTGCTCCGGCTCTACTGTGTGTAAAATGAATACTTCATCATGAGTATGTTTGTTGCAGCTCGTATTGACTGATTTCGGCATAAGCCCCTGAGATCTCGCTATTTGACTCTGTATGCATCCGGATGCTTGTGATGGTTAACTAAGCTCAGCAGAACTCTGGCTGCTTTCTCTCACTGATATTGTGGGTTTGGTTTTCTGCTGACTTGCAGGAGGCAGACGATTGAGGGAAGTTTCTCCCTCAGAGTCGCAACAAAATGTGAGATTATCTTCTTCTCTATTGGATCATTTGTGATATTTGTGCATTGCCAGTGTTGTAGCCTATACATGGACCTCATGGAAGAAACACTTTGAAAATGTCCAGTGTGCCTTAATGGACACCGTGTTTATCATCAGTAAACAAAAAGGGACATTCTTTTTTGTGTAGGCTTTATTAATGACCACACTTTATTTGTATAAAAAGCCTTGTGTATACTGTGATTTTGTATTTCTGAATGTCCCCTTTTCCTATGCAGCTTTTATTGCAAAGTTGGAATGGCAACTTGTCCATGTGTTGTCACAGTCAATTGGATTGCATTGCAGCTCGATGTAAATCCCTACATAGCCCAAGACATTGCAACGCACCGTCTGCATGACACGAATGCATTGTGAATTTGAAATGTGATCAAATATTTATTTTTCTAATTCAAACATGTATGTGAACTTAACTTAATCCTTTTATAAATAAATTATGAATCAGAAAATATACCACTCGTTATTGTTCACTCCACAGATCAGACTTGCAGTAGGCAAACAGCAAGTAATTTATGTAAAAAAAGAAATACAAATCTATTCCCATGAATTAGTATAGGCCTACTGTATACATTTTTGGTGCTGACTGATTGAAAACGGCGCTGAACAGACATCGGGTTTTCTTGCCACAACACCAATTAACTCAATAAACTGTCATCGTGATACATGTAGGGAGATGTATTGGTCTCGAGGCATATTTTAACAAATTATAAAGTCTGATAGGTCTGACCTGTTTTGTGTTGAATGTGTGTTTTTAGAAAGTCAGGCGTTTTTAGTCCCCGGAATACTACCCCTCTTCATGCAGGCCTCCAGAAGTCAGACATGCAGAAATATATGTGCTTGTTTCTTATGATACTGTATCGCGATGACTTGAGTATGTGCTTATTTGTTTTGGGATAGTTCTTCGAGAGGTGAATCAATCTACGCTGTCCGTGGTGCTGAAACTGACCTTCCGTCCTCTGCAGAGCATTGAGCCAGAATTCGTGCTTTTGTCTCAGATCCGTTGGACTTCTGGAGCCACATGCAGCGATGAGTGGAGGCTGAGAAGATATAATAACTTAGTATCACAAAGTATCAGACACTGGGTGCGACCTGCCCTGATGTTATGTTTCATAGCTACGAGGGCTGCATTGTGAACGGTATTATCTTCCTCATTGCTTCCTGTAAAGCGATGGCAATGATTACATTGACACATCCAACTGACGCCCGTATACCCCATGCACACAACCTGGAGTGATGGAATAAAAAGGTGATTTAATCTCTCACTAAATTAAGATTTTCAATAAATAAATAAATAATTAAACATCTCAAATGTTACCCAATCTGGATTTAGAGGTTGTGTTACAAACTGTCCTTCCTTGCAGTCTTATTGCGCCAGTGCTGGCACACAAGAAGCTCTTGTTTTTGTGGTGTGTGGAGAACTTCTGGCGGCGTGCTTTAGTAGAGCCGGTCTGCATTGCGTCGAAACCCTCCAACTCCTCCTCCTCCTCCTCCTCCTGCTGCCCTCCCTCCCTCCCACCCCCTCTCGTTTCCCTCACCTCCCCTGCACTTGCATGTAAAAATGCACAGCAAAACTTGCTTGACATTGTGGGGAAAACATTTGGACCTCGTTGCTGCTGCTGCTGCTGCTGCTGCTCCTCCTGACTCTCTCCCTCAACTATCCATTTTGATTTATTTCTGCCCCGCGAGGCGCGAGGAAACACGTCCTGCCTGCCATCTGATCTACTCGCAAAAAAGAAGCAGCAGATTTCTGCTGATGCAGTGATGTCTGGAAATGTCAAGGGCTCGCTTATTGCACCTTAATGTATCTCTCCCCCCCCCTGAATTGCAGCGCAAGATTTCCTCCTGCGGTATACTGTAAGCTGCTCACACCACCGTGCAGCCGCGCAAGCACCTACCGACGCTGCAGCAGCTTTGCCTTTCTCTCTTTTCACTCCTTTTAATCTCAGGCTTTCCTCACTCACTTGATGTGCATCTTGTTTTGATCTCATCTCGCTTCGCCATCTGAAGGTATTCGAGGGCACTTTGTGGAGGACACAGTTCGGGTTGGTGATGAGCGGACTGAGGCTCTAGGCTTTTTAAGTATAGGTGCAATGTAAAGTTGCCACATGACACCCACTGCTGCCCTGCAGTTGGATGATTTTACTCGAGAAAAGGACGCATTCAAGACCTTTCAAGACCAGCCCACGGTAAGCTTCGAAACTGCTGACTTATACAATAATGGTATCGGTTAGAATATGTTCTCATCAACGGCTGTTGTTGATGCGAAGATAACAAACAAGCGACTGCATTGTTTTTCTATCTCGTAGATGCATTTTGCTTCTTTTTGCCCCGCAGTATATAGGCCTATAAGGTGTGTATACAAGTAGAAACATCAGCTGTAGCAGATGTTATGCGTCACATCATAGTTCAGGCTGCTTTGAGGGCGTAGGACAAACCATTGTCACGCTCCTTTAAGACAGAGAACCACACTATTAATATTTTAAATGAAAGTGCAGAAATAGCATAAGTGTATCAGAGAAACAGTCATTTATAGGAATGTAGAAAATACCATGTAATGCAAGGTGATTATCATTCACGACTACTACATAAATATTATAAATGTCTTTATTATATAAAAGTCATAGAAATTCCGCCTTTGGGTAGTGTTTTTACCTTTACTACCGGCTAACCGCACCAATGGCGGGTTGAGTGAAGTAAATAAATAAATAAATAAACTGCAAAAAATGCTGAGCCAGCAAATATCTTGGCTGTTTGATTCCATTATTTCCTCTCCCTCTCTCCCTCCCTCTCTCCCTCTCTCTCTCTGTGTGACAGAGGCAGCAGTAACAACAGCAGCAGATGCACTGGAGAGCAGCAATGGTCAAGTCAGCGAGAACCGCAGTGGAGCCGCACTGAGGCAAAGCAGCCAACCGGCCCCCTCGCATCTGGGGACGTCTCTGACAATTTAAGGGGTGTGGGAAGCTGAGGAGTGGTAAAATTGTCCCGAACCTGAATGCCTGCTCAGTCAGACTAACCGGGATCCCGACACAGCTCCTCCTTCTCCTCCTCCTCCTCCTCTTTCCCCGGCGCCTCTCCCTCCTCCCAAAATGACCGTGGTAGCAGGAGATAACATGGACGAGACCTCGGCTGTCCCGGGCCACCCTCAGGACACCTATCACCCAGACCACATTGACCACGAATGCTGCGAGAGGGTGGTCATCAACATAGCCGGCCTCCGGTTTGAGACACAGTTAAAAACTCTCTCCCAGTTTCCAGAGACTTTGCTGGGCAACCCCAAAAAGCGGATGCGGTACTTTGACCCACTGAGAAACGAGTACTTCTTTGACAGAAACCGCCCCAGCTTTGATGCCATCCTCTACTACTATCAGTCCGGGGGCCGGCTGAGGAGACCAGTGAATGTCCCTTTGGATATGTTCTCAGAAGAAATCAAATTTTACGAGCTGGGAGTGGATGCGATGGAGAAGTTTCGTGAGGACGAGGGTTTCATCAGGGAGGAAGAGCGTCCTTTACCCGAGAAGGAGTTCCAGCGTCAGGTTTGGCTCCTCTTTGAGCACCCGGAAAGCTCAGGCCCAGCGAGAGGGATTGCCATAGTGTCTGTGATGGTAATCCTGATTTCAATAGTCATATTTTGTTTAGAGACTTTACCACAGCTGAAAGAGGACCCAAGGGGTCGAATGGTGGCAGTTGGGAACACTACAGTTTATTATAAGCCAAATATCCTCACTGACCCCTTCTTCGTCATTGAGACACTCTGTATAATCTGGTTCTCCTTTGAGTTGATTGTACGCTTTCTGGCGTGCCCGAGCAAACCGGCCTTCTTCAAGAACATGATGAACATGATTGACATAGTGGCCATCATCCCCTACTTCATTACGCTCGGCACCGAGCTGGCTGAAGACCCAGAAAAAGAAGGAGTTGGGGAGCAGGCAACATCTCTGGCCATACTCAGGGTGATCCGTCTGGTCAGGGTGTTCAGGATCTTCAAGCTGTCACGACACTCCAAAGGACTGCAGATTTTGGGGCAGACCCTCAAGGCCAGCATGCGAGAGCTCGGATTGCTGATCTTCTTTCTGTTCATCGGGGTCATCTTGTTCTCCAGCGCTGTCTACTTTGCTGAGGCAGAGGAGCAAGGATCCTACTTTGGCAGCATCCCGGATGCATTTTGGTGGGCCGTTGTGTCTATGACAACTGTGGGCTATGGGGACATGGTCCCGGTCACTATAGGAGGCAAGATTGTCGGATCTCTGTGCGCCATCGCCGGAGTGTTGACAATTGCGCTCCCAGTGCCTGTCATTGTGTCCAACTTCAACTACTTCTACCACAGGGAGACCG
Source organism: Cyclopterus lumpus (assembly GCF_009769545.1). NCBI lineage: Eukaryota > Metazoa > Chordata > Actinopteri > Perciformes > Cyclopteridae > Cyclopterus > Cyclopterus lumpus. The sequence goes on along the minus strand of NC_046971.1, from coordinate 8,253,016 downwards.
AGGGAGAAGAGCAGGCCCAGCTGCTCAACGTCAGCAATCCCAACATCCCCTCTGAAACCAACTCCAGCCGCCGTAGTTCATCCACCGTCAGCAAGTCAGAGTACATGGAGATTGACGGAGACATAAACAATAGCATTGACAACTTTAGGGAGGCGAACCTCAGAACTGGCAATTGCACTATAGCCAACCAAAACTGTGTAAATAAAAGCAAGCTGCTTACAGATGTTTAGACACTATTTAGAAACGTTGGGATCTCTATGGGACTGTCATATGTGGAGTAGACCATCAGTTAGGAATGCTTCATTTACCTCCCCAAAGCGCCCTACGGCATTAGGCCTACAACTATGCTCAGCTACATAGAAAGGAAACAGAAAAATCAAAGCTCTTAGAGTATATGACAGGTAGATAGAATAATTAATTCTTCTGATCCTACAAATATATAGTTACATCAAAAAGAAAACATCAACTATTACGCATATACACAGCTCCCTGGAGGACGCAGAGCACACACTGTCTCATCAGACGACGGAGTGATGATTTAAAATCTTATGCATGGAGTACAGATAACATTTCAGCAAGTTGCACAATGCACCAGAAAAGTCTGCAGAGACATGTGAGCGCCTGCAGCCAAGTGGTAAGCGCGAAGAAGTTAGGTGACCCCCTGCTCCCTCCTCCTCCTCCCTCCCTACTGAGGATATCTACTATTCAGCAACGCACCTTATAGGAGGAAGACTGATCCCTCTGGTTTGGATGTAAACAGACGTTGATCTACTCGCTTCACGGACATCTGCAATGCTGCTGTTTTCCAGCAGATGCTGTAATTGTGATATCACCAAGTGATTCAATGCCATGCCCTTTAGATGCAACACAGCACAATGTTAAAGTGAGCTTCACACGAGCATGATTAGAGACTTTCCATTTTGATATCGGCATGCACGAGACATAACTCACATAATGGAAAGGATGTTCTTTCGAATACCTGCCTCCATCCCTCCCTCCCCCTCAAATCCCCCCACCCCCACCCCCTCCCTTCTCATCTGTTTTCATACAAGTGCACTGGATGAGTTTTTAATTTGAAATGCTAATCATTTAGAAGTATAAAAATTGAATGTTAAATCTTAAGGGAACAGAACATAAATGAGATCATAGCATGAAAAAAGTAACCTGCATTATGGTCTATCGACTAAGGTACTTTTGTATCCTGCTATATTTAATGCATGACATGAGTATTCTGCTTGTTGCAATTCAGGCACTCTGCAGTGCCCTATTGTCAGGGAAGCTAAGGAAATCAAATTCTGGATGTTTCCAAATTGCGATCAAATATATCCAAACCCACCTTGAGGATGCAGAGTTTCTAATTTAAAAGTAGTCGAAGAAACTGAATAAATATTATCAAAAATGCATATAATTATAATAAGCACCAATTACAGTATTACGTCAATAGTGCAGTGCATGGACCTTCTTTGAACAAGACAAGTTAACATATCATTACTCATGCTTCCATTTCCACATCAAATTTGAGTACATATTGGTTTGGAATCCACTAAAAATGGATCAATACCAAGTTTCACTTCATGTTACAGAGAATTATTCTGACATTAGTTGCTAGTGCCTTTATCCCTTTCACTAACAGGACCAGTGAAAGTGCCTCTGTGTACAATGGGATTTGTGAGGTTGAGCAGAGCTGGTTTACCTTCTATTTTAGTGTTGATACACTTTTGGTTATGATGTTAATGATGCTACACGAACAAGGTTGATACAGCAGGTGATTGTGGTAAAAGAAAAACAAAGAGAAGATGATCCATGGCAGTTATGCACAACCCAGTTTTCATGCCGTCACGCACTTAATTATGCCCTTAAGCAGCAATGTATTGTACTCCGCATGTTTACCAATCCAATTCAAAAGGGAATATCCATATGTTTTAAACATATTTTATTTATGTCTGTTGTTTTTCTTTTCGTGCACCATGCATCCTTTCAGGGTCTCTACCTCAGTGAGGTCATTGCAAACTTGCTGCAGAGCTGCAAGCTTCAATGCAGGGCTTCCTATACCATAATGCAAAATGGAACCTTAAGTGTAAACTGCAGACATGCAACCATGAATGTGAGAGTCCCAAAGCATAGCCTTTACACAAGCACTTAGGACAAGTAGTGTACCACAATCCCGCTCCTTCAGTTCACTTAAAGCTGCGCACAATCAGAACATTCATCTAGAGGGTTTGTAGAGATTGCTTGACTTTCCTATCGAGATGAGATTGACTGTTTTATATGTTGGTTTCTTTGAAAACAATGGTATCTAAAGTTACTGTTGTATCACCTGAATGTGTTCCAACAGATACGTGTAGAAGACAGGGGAAACGTTTGTGTTGTTTTTAAATCTGTCATCCTTAAGCATTATGATGCACGGCAAAGTGCAGCCCGTGCTTTTGCACAATTATGTTGTTTTGATGCTTGAACCGTTTCTTTTTTTTTTCTTTTCTTCTTTTTTGCAAGTGAGATTTTTTTCTTTTTCACAGTGCTTGCTCATACATAGTGCATTGTCTCTCAGCATATTGTCCCAGACAGACTAACTGCAGATAGATTTGTAAAAATACTACTTGAAAATCTCCAGCTACTGTACATCAATCTACACTCACTATTGAGATGAATGCACCCAAATAATAGTAAGATTTTTATAATGTACTGTATGATCTTTTTATTTATTTAGCACTCTTCCGACAATGTCCTGTAAAAGAAAAAAGAAGCTCCACTGCAGTGCTACTTGAATGTCATATAGTTGTTTCTGTAGGTGCAATGGCTATTCTTTGTGGTGCTCGTACAGGACTACCACTGTTGTCTTGGCACCATCACATGTTACTTTGGATTGTTTCCATTCTCTAATCCTTGTTCCTGTTTTGTTATTGCTGGCTGGTTGGTTAGTTTAGGGCACTGTCATTTTATTTGGTGGATCTTTGTACTGGACTGCTGAAGAGTGTCTGCCTCAGGTGAGGTACAAATGTAAGAGCCTTGCTAGGTGTCAGCCACTTATCATGAGAGAAAAAAAGATAGACATTTTGTGTCAGGGATCTTCAATTTGTATATGGTTTCTCATACAGAAAGACATCAATAATACCCAATAACATATATTATATTACTATATATAGATACAAGGAAATTATAGTAGTCTCATTAATGCAGCTATCAGGAAATTGTTCGCTTTGTTCACAAGTTTCTTGTACGACTTATGCTTGAAAGTAGTGGTGTGTGTAACATGTCCTGCAGAGAACAGCTGAAAATGAGGTGGAAAAAATACAAATGATACCCCTCACATTAGCAGTGCTGTGAGGGCATGTGTGAAAGGTGCTATGCATTCAATTACCCAACAGAAACATGCATTCTTAATAGCAATAGAATAAAAGATACTGAACTGTTTCTTAGATGCTTTTTGTAAAAAACAAAAAAAACAAATCTATTTTGAATGTGGGAGAAACTGCAATCACTTGACAGATAACTCACAACAGGGCTGTTTATGTACCAACCAATTACCCTCTGTTCTGTGATTTTGTAAGGTCAATGGGGTCAAATGTAAAGGCTGGCATTTTATCGAGAGAAACCCGTGAAAAGACCAAATATAGGCGTTGTAATAGTGTCAGTCCCCATTAACCACCCAGGTCGGACTGGAGTTGTTTTGCAGTCAGGAACAAAGGCTGCTGAAGGGTTCAGGCGAACGTATAACACAGTCCCAAAGGAACAGCCCATAATGCACTTAGAGAGTATCTATCGTCAGTTCACTGGACTGATCAGCCGTGTGAGAGAAAGTCAGAGAAGGTGCCTAAATTGTTTTACATATTAATTTGTTTAGCTTACTGTTAGATGTTAATGCTTCTGCAAACAAACACAAGTGAGAAGATCTGAAAAAAAAGAAAAAAAAGAAAAGAAATGATGACATTACCTGATTAAACTGTAAAAGAAAACATGAAATGTCATGAGAACAAAATGCAATTTAGCTACAATAAGATAGAAAAAAGTAACCACTATATACAGCAATTACGTATGGAAAAACAATTTTAATGTGTGTTTTTATTTTCTCCATTTCTTTGGGTGCCACTGTAACATGACTGATTTAGGAAGAACATGCCATATACTGGAATATCAAAGACAATATGTTCCTCTGGCAAGCCATGATAATGAAACTACTGTGTTATGATCAATTGCTATACACTAAATGATATAGACAAGAAGTGCACTGTTATAGAAAAAAACCTTATTGTTTGTCTTTTTGGTTTTAAGAAAAAAAAAAAAAAAAAGGATTCATTGAAACACCATGTTCACATTTTTTCCAATCTCCCCTGCTGAACCTGCTGCATAATGTATCTCTACAGAAACCTACTAATCGCAAAAAACTGCATGGTCGATGGAAGACTGCATGAGTTTTGCCTTTCAAACTGTGGATCAACTATAATACAGTTGCCTCATTAAAAAAAAAAAAAAAGAAACCCTTGCTTTCATCTGCACCAAGGCTTCCTGTAAGGCCCTGTTCGAAAGTTGACGTGAAACGTGTCCTCTGCTGGATTTCTTTAAAAGCACCTTAGCGCCGACCTCATCACTAAGACGGCGTTGGGTATCCGAGCCGTGCTCAGCGTCTGTGAGTGATTTTTGGGTTGTGCTATGTAGGCTCTGAATGTGAGCAAGGACATTAAGGGCTAGTTTCTGAAACTCTATCTCTATTTTTGGACTGAAATGCTCTTTCAAGTGACATTTTGCCCATCCTTATCTCAGTCTAGACTGTAGTGATACCGTGTTGTTGGAAACATGCCCATCATGTCTAAACAGGGCCTGAGCCACACACCCTCCTCTACTACATTGGTTTCAAGGCATTCTTGTTTGTTAAAGGCGTTGATGATGTTGGACTGCGTTCTGCCTGCTGAGGAGGCACTGAACAGGATCAAATGTTGGGATGTTTGCGAACCCCACTCGCCAAAGGTGATTGTTGATGAGAAGATTGTGTTTGTGTTAGAAGTGTGATGGCTATGAGTTTGTCTTTCCTGTCAAGAATGCACATTTAATCGCTTGTAGGGGAAGCTTTTGGAGCAAGGCGCAAAAAGGACTGTTGAACTCTTCTGCTCTTCTTTTCATCCTCAAGCAAACCAAACTCTGATTGTGTTATCTAATCCAGCCGTCATTGTCATGTTGTGTTTACCAAGGATTATGCTACAATGTGTTCAGTTTGTCAGATGATGACAAAGGCATGGTCTGTGATCTATGCAAGGGTTATTTAGTTTTTTTTCTTCTTCTTATATCACTTATGATTTCATCTTACATTAACTTCAATAAATTTTTAAGGATCCGCTGGTGTATGCTCATTTCGGGTTGGGGCTGGGGGTGTATATCTGCACAACAACCCACACAAATCAAAGCATCTGCAAATATGCTGCCAGAACCTGAGGTCTCAATCTAAATATGGCCTACTTCTGTTACAGTACCTCTCACTGAAGCCATTATCGGTGATTCACTGGGCAAAGGTAATGTTTACTTACTAATACTCCTGTCCCCGGGGGAGGCCTGCTTACCACTGTCATTCCCTCTGTGTTGTTTCACCTCAGGGGCGCGAAGAGCTCCGCTCTCTGCTTCCACCTTTAGTCAGACACATGCTGAAACACATTAGAGCATGACTCTGAGGTGCGGGATTATGAAGTTATTAACGCTGCAACTAACAATGACTTTAATAATGCTCCAATCACAATAACCGAATGCCCAAGACGGCGTCTTTAAGCTGCTTGTTTAATCTAAAACATGAAGATAAAACACACTAGACAAAGAAAAGCAAAATCCTCACATTTGAGAAGCTATAGTCCATTTTTGCTTTAAAACATCATTGAAATTGAGTATCAAAATAGTATTAGTATTAAAATAGAGTATTTTTGAGATACTAAGTTTTTGCCATCCATTTACCTTTCCAAGCATACTCTAAAACATATTGTACACTATGAGTCTGATTTTGACAACATGTCAGATCAAGATATTGTATATTCAATACACGCAGCTGTTGAGGGCAGTAACCCCAAAACACAGAACAAACAAACTCATCCAATCACGGAGCAGTCAAGTGATGAAACTGTAATAAGTGGGCGCAATTGTTGGGTTGTGAAAATGATTAATTCCCACTTCTGTCCTGTGATGGCGTGAAGCTGAATATTTGTGGAGAACATTGGACAGCAGAGGCATCACGCTGAATGCGGCAGCTCATCTGTCTCGCTCTATCTGTCCATCTGTCTCTGTTCCTCTCAGTTTCTCTGCCCGCCGCAGGCTCTCTGTTGTCTGCAGCCCGGCTCGGTGTTTGCTGTATGGTGACCTTAACAGAAGTGAGCCCTCTTCTTCTTCCTTGTCCTCTGCATTGCCCTCAGGAAATGCAGCACTCCTCACTCTGCAGGCAGCAGCAGTAAGGGTGGGGTGGGCTGGCGCCGGTCCCAGCTCACCACACATACTCTCTCTCTCTCTCTGTCTGTTTGTCTGTGTCTCTCGCTCTCTCCTTCTCCTGAGCGCTGTGAAGCTTCACAGGAACGTACAACAGAGGAGCTCGGTCACAGTAGAGGATGTCACACCTGCTTTTCTTAGTTTTCTCTCTGTGTTGTTATATTTCTCGTACCTGTATGCACACACAAACGCAGGGATTCACACATCCAACACCATGACGGTCAGACAACAGTCTATATGCTCACATTCACTTTTTCCATGTCCTGCATCACCATTCGTAGTTTTACATTTAAAAATATTTTTATCTTCATACCATGATTACCAATGATTGTGTGATGTGAAAGTTTAATCCACACAGCCAGACGCACCTTTAAGAAGCATTGTGGCGTCTTTGAGCTTGATGTTGTGGTTTAAACTTTCCTGGGTTGGTTTATTCTCCTTGCTCTCAACAACACCATCCAAGGCAGCTTTTTTCAGTCCTCACCTGCCCAACACCAAACAGAAGACACAGATGGAGAACACAGTGGAACAGCTAAAGAACCAGATATTTCCATCTGGAGTTATAGGAGATCAAAACAGAGCTAAAGAGAAAGTGAATATTGGACCTTAAAAGGCTGGAAACAAACTGCTGGATATATAAGCAGGTCATTTTTTGCCATAATAATATACTATAACGGTGTTGTTTGTTCTATCGCCCCCAAGTGGCCAAAAAAATGTATTAATGGAGTTTTGACATCAACTTTGGTTATATATTGCCATGCTATATGAAAAGCTGTGATTAAAAATCATCTTGTTCCACTCTCTCTCTATAACACACACACACACACACACACACACACACACTGTAAACTGAAGACACACCACTCCATAAAAAAAAAAATTGTAAATGTAAACTATTTTCTGTAAACTAGTACCTGTTTTTGAACTATGTTTGGCTGCAGAGCACATTGTTTGTCAGGGAGGTTCAAATGCTCTCAATTCTTATTGATTTCTCCTGCACGTCTGTGGCACCCACTTGTACATCTTTATATAAGTCACAAATATATAGTAACATTGTTATAAAACACAGGAGTTCAAACAGGAGTTAATTGTGCATTTTTTTTCAGGATTTTACATTTTCTATCCAGTATTTACTGCATCATGTTGGTGGCTCAAAATGAACTGCAGTGCCCATGTTTATGGTCACAAAGCATGTCGTATCAATGATTAAATACGGGCTCATTTGTGGTTCTCTTGATGCTTTTGTTTACAACAAGAAAAACATTGATTATCACCTAGAAAGTTGACTTCGCACACTTCCTGGTGCATGTTAATTGGACGTTTCGGGACAACCTGTGTACTCGGGTCAGCCTTCGCACGTAAATGAGAAACATATAATTGAAACTGTGGCTTAAACCAGTGTGTTGGTAATCTCTGATCAGCGTGTCGGACTAATTGAGGTGCTGTCGGTCAGTGGTGTAGGAGGCCTCCATCGAGCTTAATGCCCTCCACGCTCCACGCTCTATCTTACAGCTGCCTGAACACAACGGCCGTCAGCTGTGTGTTGTAATCAAGGAATGAGTGTTTACAGCTGTGCCTGCATGCAAATGTACTATGACTGCATGAACGCATTCCCTCACTGCCTCTGTCTTTCAATCTGTTTCTCACACACACACACACACAGACACAAAAAAGGCTGATTTGTCCGCGTCAGGCCTCAGGCTCACTTGATATTCCTCAATCGATTTTTATTTTTTTTTAAACAGGAACTCATCCTATATCCCTTGTACAAAAGGCCATGCCATTCCTGTTGACGTCATCCAAAAAGTTTCTCAAGGACCTTTTCACTGTGGCCCGATCAGCTGTGCATGCACCGTATCGTATCATTACTCTGTATCATATCACAAGTGTCTTCTGGTGTCTTCATCGTTGTGTAAAACCAAATGCACAGTAGTTCACCTCTAACAGCTTCATATAGAGTGGATTATGAACGTTAACAATGTGCAGAATAGCTTTGACAGCATTATTGGATCTCCCATGCTTTTGCCAAAGCCTTTCGGGCCTAACTCTACCCCACCCCAAGGTCCAAGCCCACCCGCCTCTCTTATTCCCCCCCCCCCCAGATCCCTGAGGCCCTCTCTCTGGCCCACTTCCTCTTTGCATTACTACCTCCATCAGGCCAGGCTGCTGACACACTTGTTTAATAATTAAGGGCACGTCCATAATTTCCTCATCCTTGTGGAAGTCCACAAATGGTCTCTGTGAAACTCAGGCCAGTTAAATGTACCTCTTTAGCTCGGGCCACTGGCAGCCCTACCTCACCGTAGTGGTTCGGAGAAGATGATACAATCCAGGGAAGGTGTTGCTGGAAGGATCAGAAAGAATGAGTTCATCTTGAATTACCCACTCATCTTTTTATCCGTTTATCTAATTTCTATTGACGTAGACGCGCTCACACATCCTGTGGTGTAGCGTCTGCCATCACACCGTGTTCTAGGAATAATGCATGACGGAGTACATTAACTATAAACCAGCATCGATATGTCTGATTGTCCACCGTCCCTCCACGCGCCCCATAAAACAGTCAATCTATAAACTGATGAGTCCATCTATTCATCCACTCATCCATGAAAAGAAGCAGTGCTGGAACCAGAGTCTACAACTGTGCTGGCAGCTCTGTGAGGCTGTACTTTGGGACAGCGGTGCTACATGCTACATGCTAACTGGCTCATAATGACAATGCCAACATGTTTAGTAGGTATCATCTTCGCAGCGTTCTCCATTCGTGTGTTAGAAAGTGAACATTTGTTCATACGCATTACACAAAGTAGTACAGCTGAGGCTGTTTAAAATGTCATTAGGTGTGCAGGTTTTTGGTCATAAACCAAATTATGATTGGATGCTAGATACATTCATCCTAAGGGAAACATGAATGTCTTGACCTGATTTCATGGCAATCCAGCCAAAAGTTGTTGAGACACAGTCAAAAAAACCAAGTGGTAGCAAACCACATGGAGGAACTGGAGGAAAAGTCAGAGGATGAACAAAGTCAGTAGGAGCCGAACCCACAGAAAGAGCACATTTCCATAGTGGGCTAGGATCTAGTCTACGATTACCGTTGCATGATGCCAATGGGCCCAAACGTCACAATATTGGTTTTGGATGAGTTTGTTTCCTGTTTTATTTTGTGTCCCGTGTTTGTTTGATTTGCTATCTTTTTGATTTCAGTCACTGTAACCTTTTTGTTTTGGACATTACTTTATTAAAATCACTGTTTTAGATCCTTCTGCTCCTGGTGTCTGTCTGTGTTTGGGTCCACCCTGTGTTGTCTGTTTGCCATACCGTGAGACCAAACAGGCTTTTCACCATAGACTTACATTGAGAAAGAGTCTGTAAATCAGCAGATATATTCTTTTAGGTAAATCAACACCCCAGTAAGAACACTTAAATAGCCCTTTAGGTCCTAACATTTTTAAAATGCACAAATAGCCAAATCCACAGTTATTTTCGTGCTGCCGTTCATGCGATTGAGCCTGAGACTGCGGCTTGGAGATGGTTAAAAGAAAATCTCAAGCGCTCACTCTGTGGGTCCATACATACAGTCACCGGAAAATCAGATGAATTTTATCACTCTGCAGTCGAGCCGTTTTGGTTTCACGCACCACTGAGCAACTGGAGCCCGCCAGAAAAAATTTAAACTTTTGCCCGAAACTGTAGATTAATTCAGTTTGTTTAAGATGTAAAGGCGCAGGATCCGAGATTGGGAGCATTTTTGTTGCTTCTCATCGGCTCTCAACATGGCCGCCGTCTCACAAATAACGTTGCTGTGTACATTTCGGCGAAAGTGCTGACAGAGCTAACAGTTTTTACCTGAGGGATAGCAGAGTGGCAGACGTGAGCTAACCAGCGGGGCACGTGTACTAAAAGCATGCGCGGCAATGTAAAAAAAAAAGCAAGAGGAAGCTCATATGGCAACATGCACAGAGTGAGAGTGACTTCATGCTCTCCTCAGGTAGACACTCCTCCACTTGATCTTTACATAGATAATAGTTGTGTGCTGCTATATAAATGAGAATGTTGATTACAGCTACTTTAAGTAGTGACACTTAATTACTTGTTAATAGCCATGTTCTCTCCTACCGTCTCTCCGGCCTGTGTGGGATCTGTTGTCAATGTGTCCTTGTGGCATCAGGCTTCGTGGATCTCAGTTTACATGCTCCTCCTGACCAGTGTGCAGTGTCAGCGTGCTCGTCTGGGGGAGAACATTCAAAACTTAACATCAACAAAAAGCGGCACTGCGACCTTCCCGCTTCAGTTACATCACCGCACGGCGCTCAAGGACACTGGCATCAACAAAACCACAAAAGGATATCAGCATGAGGCCAGGGGCCGTGCGGAGATACACTTGCTGACTAGTCTAGAGCGCCAGCAAAGGTCACTGTGATGCTAGCAAGAGTGTGGAGTAGTTGATGCTATCAGAATTACTGATGATCTTTTAAAGGATTAGTTGGACAATTTGGAAAGTGGCTTTTTCTGCTACGCCATCAACAGGTTAGCTTAGCATAGCACGAAGACTGTACACAGCAAAGGTCACTGCGATGCGAGCAAGAGTGTCGAGTAGTTGAAGCTATCAGAATTACTGATGATCTTTTAAAGGATTAGTTAGACAATTTGGAAAGTTGCTTTTTTTGCTACGCCATCAACAGGTTAGCTTAGCATAGACTGGACACAGGGGGAAATTTTGTCTAAAGAGATCATTTGCACTTATTAACAATCATGGCATATAACTCATAGTTGCCATAACTTCAGATATTGTACAGATTTAGGAGCTGGTATAGCAATTTCTTTAATAGATTTTTTACCTAAGCCTGGCTCGCTGTTTCCAGTCTTTAAGCTAAACTAACAGGCCGCTGGCTTCAGCGTAATATTTACAGTAGAGATATAAGAGTGGTATGAATCTCCTAATTTCCTAAAATGCCAAATCATTTTATTTAGGTCACTGGGCCAAGATACCTCCACTACCCTCCTTTATTTAACTGGACGTCTCGCCGACAGCCAGTCATTCATCTCCTGCAACACATTACTGCTTTGTTATCATTTCTCAAACTTCATTTCTACATCTCAGTGTGCTTAAGAACAGAGTTTAACCTTATGTGTCATTTTAAATAGGTTAAATATTGATGCCCCATGAATAACGGCCAAAAAAAGGAAAATAAAACATGCATGTCTTTCCCCTGAGGACACAGAGAGTGTCTCTGTGTCCTCAGGCGAGGACTTACAGAGACTTTTGTCTCTGTGTTGGACAAAACCCAGCGTCCATGTTGCACTACATACAGACCTCATACAGCAGAGCCATTACGTGTTGTATGATGATGGAGGAGCATGTCAGTGTTCCTGGCCAGGACACATTAACTGGACTGCTGGTGGAGTTTACAGTAAAGGCTTGTGTGCACACTGCAAGAAATATTCACCTTATTGAGTCAGTAATAAGTCTCAATAAGTCTCTTTAAATACTTTGTTTATGGAAAGCAAGAAAAAGACATTACCGAGAAATAATCTAATGTTTCTTTTAGTTTCAGAAAATGTAGATGTTACAACTCTGCTAAGAGGTGGAATTATTTAGTCCTAATTCTACTAATTTAACTACTGTTTTTCAGCATTTGTTATTAAGCCACCGATAATGTTCACGATTAATCAATTGATAGTTACATTTATAAAAGATAAGAACATTATATTTTAAAAGCGCTCAACTTGACGGAAGGCGGCAATTTCTCAACAAATAAACTGAAACCACAGAATAATCTCAGTTTTTGTTTACCCAAGAGAAAAACAAACAAACAAATTACCAAAATAGATGACTTTACTGTTGACCAAATTGTCAACGAATTGACTAATTGTTACAGCTCTCGTTTTAATATCTTAATATGAGACTGCATAACCTGTCAAAAATAGTAATTTCTTGCAGGGAATTTTTTGCAGTGCAGGCAGGTCCACTGGTGAGAGAGCCTGTCAAAGGCTGACAAATGGAAAGAGTGCTTTCTGCTGAGAGTCGTCCCTTCTGCCTCCTGGCAGCCAGACCAGGGAATTATGTTATATATATATTATACATCATATATACATATACAGGATATATAATATATATCATATATACAGTTCTCGTCAAATAATGAAAGTAATTGATGGAGAAATCAACAAGGTTGTAATTGAAAGAGGGAGTCCAAAGAAAATATTAATAAGGCTTTTTGTAACTTCTTTACCAAACCGATAATTTTCTTGCAGAAAGTATAAACTGCAACTGAGGCTTTCCTCGATTGTTTCTCACAGTGTTTTGTACAGTGTGCTGCAGTATTTAGTACATAATATCTGTGCAGAGGAGTGGTAGTGTGGATCCGTTGTGGCGAGAAGCTTAAGGCAGCCTTTCTTCATCTCCAGTGTGAACAAAATACAGCAGAACCGGAGAGTTCTGATTCACCTGCGAAAATGTCACTGAACAAGACGCGAAACACGCCCACACGTGATACATTATTATGTGTTATCTCACAATCCATCGATGCCTCTCGGCACAGGCAGCTCTCTCTCTTTCAGGCATTGCACTTCAGCTGCTCTGCCCTCTCCACATGCCCTCACAGCCGCAGTCCTCAAGAAAAGCAACATTTCAGCAGTTTAACAGACTGAACCCCTGCAGAGGACAGAGTGAACCATCAGGGCTTTCTGCTTGTCTCCATGAAACACCTGGCCGTGGTTAAATGCTGTTTGTAGACATTTATTTCCCTATACTCAGCATACTTTTTAGCTGGACATTTAAATGCATGAAATTGAAGTTGCAACGCTTTCAAAATATCAATAAAAATAATAATTTAGTACATTTTTGTTGATTTTAGTCTTTGCAATATGCAAATAAATAGGTGATTCGTCACAATTAATTATATATGACCTCTTTTGCTTCATAATTCACCCTCACTCCTACAGTCCTGTCCTTCCCCTTATGATAATGAGCATGAATATGCAGTTTCAGCAAAGCACGCAACTCAATATGCTAACCATTCGTTCTACACTGGCTGTCACAGGGCTCATCATAATTGAGTTTGGCCAAAACACTGGAGATAATTTTCTGTAGCCCTAGAAAAATAAACAGATGCTATTCTTGTCAGGTATGCCTCATCACAAAGACACCTCCATTATGTTTCAGTGCAGCATCTGCATGAGTGTGTGTTGGCCCGGGAACACTCTCAGCAGAACCCCCCCCCCACCCCCCATCTGTGTTGCTGCTGACTCATTGTCACAGCTCCTGAATCTGCTGCCTGCTTGCATTATTCACACACACACACACACACACACACACACACACGCACACACACACAGTGCCTAAAACTAGAGGGCCTGAAACCAGAGGGGGCTGATATTAGAGGGTCCAAAAACTAGAGGGTGTTAAAACTAGAGGGGGCATGAGACTATAGGGGCTGAAACCATAGGACCTGAGACCAGAGGGTCTGAAACTAGAGGGGGCTGACATTAGAGGGTCCTAAAAGTAGAGTCTTAAAACTAGAGTGGGACGAAACTATAAAGGGCCTGAGATTAGAAGGATGAAAACTAGAGGGGGCTGAAGCTATAGGACCTGAAACCAGAGGGAGGGAAAATAGAGGGGGCTGAAACCAGGGGGCTGACGCACGAGGGCCTGAAACTATAGGGTCTTAAATAAAAGAGGGTAGTTTCGGGTTGTCTGTTTTGCCCTCATGCGAGCTACACCAAAGCCAGAGCAAAAAAATATGAACAAAAACATATCGTCAACTATTTTGATACTTCTCTGGAGTCTGTCTTTTCATAGAGTACAGTCATCTCAATTTGGTCAAAGTCTCAGACTAAATGATTACTTGAGAAAAAAATAATCCTAAATTGCAGCCATAAGCAAGAGTAAGTTTGGATTTGCTTCCTGGGAACGGCAAAGAATAAAACAAATACATTGTAACTCATGTGTATATTGAGTCACCAGATTCAGACATCCAACAGTAAAAATAGTGAGGCCCCCGTACGAGTATCGACCGTGCTCCTCTCCGTGTCTGCCAGAAGACCTACAGGATAAAAAAAAGAAGTGTCTGTTGCAGGTATCTACTGCTGCATTGGCCTGGGAGAGTGCAGAGCTGCACACATGCTCAGCTCCCACTGAAAAGACAAACACAGGACAGCGAGCGATGTGATGACACCTCATTCTTATATGCACCTTTGCATTTAATGTGCTTAATGAATACTTTTAAATGTTTAAATTGTTATTTAGTGTGAATAATCATGTAGATTTGAAAACAACTATAGCATCAGTCCCTGTATGTAACCTTGTGTGTGGGTGCTCGACTGCAGAGCTTCATCACTGACAGAAAGCCATCTGCCCCCTAGTGGAAGACATTGGAACAAGAAAGTGATTTATAGTGACCTTCCTGAGGGGTTTTATAAAGTATGGCGGTGAGTACTTTAAAGTTTAAATATTTATAAGTGCACATGTTTGAATCAGGGTGCTGAGAACACAACAGCAGACAAACACCAGCTCTGAGTTTTCAGTTTTATTTAAGGTTCATTTTTCCAGACCTGCAGAGGACAGTTCACTTCCTTTTAAGCGCCTCAATTGTGTTTTCGTTTTTTTCCCCCCCGCGCAACATCATGTTAAAACCCACTGTATGACTTGGCTTCTCCTGGATGAGTTTGTTCATTTTTGTGAAATACTGTTAAATAGGGAACAGCAGGAGGGGGGGGGGGGGGGGGGGGGGGGAGGTAAGAGTAAGAGCAGGAGGAGGAGGAGGGGGGGTAAGAGGATGAAGAGAAACAGAGCGAATATGGTTTAGAATTAAGACTTCAAAAAAGAAAAAAAGAAAAAGGCGGTGGTCGGAGAGGTCGATCTCGAATCCTAAAGGCTGAAAGCTCCTTAAATCCTACTACAGTACGTGGTATGGTCTTGCAGCACCTTACATACAGTGGCTGAAATCACATACAATATTGCATATTTTTCAGCAATCATTGACGCTAGACTCCTCCTCCCATCACTCCTTTCTCGCATCTGTCCATGTTAAGGCCTCGTTTAAGCCCTCGTGGGTGGAACAAAGGGACCTGTGAACCCTGTTGCAACCCTCTTTAGTATTTTTGACAAATCCTCATCCGTCCGGTCATTGTCGTAACTACTTGGTGGCTGTCCATGTTAGGGCTAGCTACTGTAGGTACCACACAGTGGCACTGTGAGTAAGAGTCTAACCCTAGTGCTCAGGATGTGTGCCAAGATCTCCCAAAGCCCTGGCGCCCCGCAGTTAGGTAGTGCTCTATCCTCTGATACAGAGGTTCAGCAAAATCTCTCCCTCCAGCAGGACGGGGCCAGTGGGAGCCCTCCTCTAACGGGAATGTGGGCCAAGTGGCCTCTCAAGCAGGCCACCTGTGTCCCCTACCTAACAGGGAGCCCATGCATAGCCTGTGCCCTCAACTCCCTTGTGCCATCTGCATTCACTCTCTAATAACCAAATCTCAGCTTCTTTTTTTTTTTAACATTTCTTTTTTAAAACCCACTCTCAAAAAAGAAAAGAAAAGCTAAGTGCCAACCCCTTTTCTCTCTCACCTCGCCGTATTCACAACTTGTCTCCTGTTGAAGTGGGGAGGATGAGGGTCTTTGGGGCAAAGCTTCAAGAGCAGATTCACAGCTTGCTTCATTCCTCGAAAACTTATCGCGACTTCAACTTTCAAAAACACAAAATGTTGTTCATGCTTAATCATTAGTTACTTTTTTAAAAAAAGGTCTCCCATCAGCCAATTTGTTTCTTCGTCAGTTTGTGGAGTTAACTCTTGTGTCACCACTCGGCGCCATACTGTTTCTTGTTAACAGTGAGCTACACAATGAATCCCATGTGATGGCAGCAGGTAAAGGGGACCAATAACTTGTGTGCCACAAACAAAAACAAATAGGCCTTCAGAGTAGACAAAAGGAAGGAGGAAGAGAAAAAGAAGAAAGCATTTTTGTTACTTTGTTAATCATTTTTCATACTCTGCAGATTGGTGTGTATTGCATTGAGGGAGGGGGGAGCGGGGTACAGGATGAGTGGGTATAAAGTGGTAGTGGGGGAATGGATGGGTGTCTGCTGTAGTCTGTTCAGTGGCGGTCCACAGCGGCACTCTGTAGCAGCTCTGTGGCGGGCTGTCCCGGGGGTCTGAAAGTGGTCTGGAAGCCGGGGGGAGGGGAGTGGAACTGGCTGGCGGGGTTGGCTGTGGTAGGGGGCATGTAGGGAGCCCAGCCGCCGGCGGCTCTGTGGTGGAGGGGGAGGTGGGCATCGAGGAGGCCGCTGTGGAGGGGCTGGGGGGGAGTGGGCACCGCTGAGCTGGCCGGACCGTCCATCTCTGTGAGCGCCTGCAGAGACTTGAGCCAGTGTGGTGGGTTGTCGTCCTGGAGACAGTCTAAACTGTTGCCTGCTGAGGCCGGGATGCCTGGGGGGGACACACACACACAAATAAAAACACATTTTAACACAACAGCACTGCAATAAACACAATTAATGTGAAGATAATTTAGCCCATTATTTTGATGTGCTAAAAGTTACTTTGTGTCGACTCATTCATAACAGTCCTCTGTTAAAGCAGATGAATACAATTTAATTTGATAATATTCACAATACTGACTGCATAGCTTAAAAGATTAATCAATTATTCAAGAGACAGATAATTGGAATATTTTTCAAGCAAACATTCACTCGTTCCAGCTTTTCAAATGTGAGAATTTTTTGTCCCATATTAGAGTAAATCTAATATCTTCAGTGAGAAATATCTTCTGTCATTTCATAGACAATGCAGTTCATTCATCAATTGTGATGATAACTGGCAGAGTAATCAATAATGAAAATAGTTACAGCAATAACTAACTTTTCAATTGGGATCAACATTAAATGTTTTTATTGAAGGTTAATTATTTGCAGAAATGTAACGCAGAGATGGAAAAAGCATTACAAAAAAAATAAGGATGAATATTAAAAGCTTTTGTGTCGTGTCATGATTCTCGTAAAACTCCTCTAATCGGATTCCTAATCAATTAATAACTCAGTTTTGTAATGCAAATGAGGCTGCAACTAATAAACAGCGATGGTTTTGCAGTTCACTTTTTTTTTTTTAAACGTATTGTTCTATAAAATGATTTACCTATTAACTAACAACTATTTTTAAAAAGGTGAACTTTAAGTAATTTCTTTACAGATATATTTTAGTACACTGAACCTACAACTTTGAAGAGCTTTAGGAAATTATGACGACAATTATTCCCTATTCACTTTCATCTTTATAGACCAAGCGATAAATTGAAGAAAAAAAAAGCAGCTGATTAGCAGAGTTGAAAGATAAAATATTTGCAACTCATATTCAATTTTTAAAAAAAGTATTAAACAGCAGCTGGAACCAGTGCATGATTGGTCTTTTTGCTTTGTAAATGACTTGCACACAATTAATGGAATATGAAAATGATTGTTAATAGAATTTTTTAATCATCTAACTAATTGCTCACAATTTCTACCTGTGATGATCGCAGGGTCCATCCAACTGGCTGTGCTGTCCCAGCTCAGGCTGTGTGAGATGCCCGCTGGCCCTACCGGCCCACCGATGTGGTTAACACTGTTGGAGGATGAGGAGGATGACGAGGAAGAGGAGTTTGGGAGGCCCCCGAAATTTATATTGATGTTGGGCAGGAGAGCTCTTAGACCGTCCTGCCACTCTTTCACATTTAAGCCGTCTATAGAGCCACTATTTTCTGCAGGAGAAGAAAACCAGTACGTCAGTTCATCAGGTGCTTTGATCACCGACTAGTGGTCAGTTGCAGAACTGCATCTACAAGCATTTCCTGTGTGAAGGTCAATAAACGCAACTTAAAACAAGTATCTTACAGCAAGCATACATTGCGACATGAAATAACAATTATACAACACATCTGATCTCTGTCCTTTGGAAGCACTTGCATGTTAAAACAACATCTAAGATGTCTGGTACCTGAGATGGGGATCCCTCCTAGCCCTGTGTTGTGCTGAGGGGGCAGATTCAGGTCCAGGAAATTACTGTGTGAGGCAGCACTGGCTGAGTGGTTCAAGTGTGTGAGGTTATTCCGTGTCGGGACGCCCATCCAGGGGTGTCTGGAGGTTGGCTGCTGCTGACTGGCCTGGCTGTTCTGACTGCCGGGGAAACTGAAGGAGCTGTAGATGGCTCTGTGGTGGAGCTGGGGGAGGCGTGGCAGGCCACTGGGGAAGTGGTGAGAGGCACCAGGGTTAGGGTTGAGAGGAGGCAGGCCGAGACCATGGTTGCTCCCACCGTGGGAGAGGAGCCCCGGGGAAAAGGGGCTCTGATCCTGCACCGACAGCTCCTTCTCTATCAGGTCCGCCAAGGCCTTGCGAGTGACGTCGAAAGGATCGAAGCCCAGATCGTCGTCCTGCTGTTTGCTGGACGAGCCGAAACCAAAGGCCGCCTGCCAGTCTGTGGAAGAAGACACTGGTATTGTGTCTGTGAGGAGAGAAGAGAGACACACGTGAGTGGAGCTGTCCTCCATGTTAACCCTAAGTTGACTAGTCATAGGATTTCTTAATTGATTAGTTTCCCATCTGGCTATGACCGTTTTTACATGTGTGTAGTCTGTTAAATGAATGTGTTGCTTATATGTATTCTTATTCTCAGCTGCAACAGTTGGAAAATAAATAAAAACATAATTAAATGTGGTAATAAGGTTTCTGTACATAACTTATCACTCACATCAAACCTAAAAGTAACCGGAGCAAAGTAACGCTGCATCCAGCCCGTGACTGTAAGGCGTGACATGGCACTCGACACATGAAGCAGACACACGCAAAAGATTACTCGATATGAATATGAGATGATAATATTTTGTGATTTCTTTATTTGCACTTATGTCGGGTTCAAACCACCAGGGTTATAGCTGAAAGAATAAAGGCTAAACTATTGCCTTAAGAATACACCTGAAACCTGGATTATGACTTTAACTTTATTGTATTTGTGTAATATTATCTAACAATCCTTGAACCGAGCTTTGATTGTTTTTTATCTCTCTAGAGCAGGTTATGTGTTCAGCGTAATAACCATGGTGATCTACAGCGGTAAGAAGTGAATCTCCCTCAGGAGGACTGAAAACCCAGAGTTAACCCTGACGTTACCTCGCTAAACCCAAATCCTGCTTCGCAGTACAGGCCTCAGATCGATTCCTTCCATTCTCACCTTTCACAATAAAAGCCCATGACACAAACTAACTGTTCACAAGAGGGAACTCAAATTAACTCAGAGGACTCCACTCTTAGTCAAGAGGATCCTGGCAGTTTCAATTCAATTAACTTGACAATCTGTATAGCATACGACAGCCTCTGTCCTTGGCTCACAGCACCGAAAAATGATTTGCAAATATTTCACAGACAAAGTAAATATTTTTTCGTGTTTACATTTTTAAAAAAAAATAGTAACAGAATATTAAGACCAAAAGCACAACCAATCAGGTATTAAAAACATGCACAATGTTGAGTTAAGTCTCCATTGTACCTGATGTGAAGAGGCTCTGTGGTTCAGGGGTCATGGGCCAGTCAGAATTGCCGCGGGGGGAGCTCGGGAAGGGGGGCAGGCCGGCAGGGAGAGGGTTAGGATGTCTGAAGTTACTGTTGTCTGAAAAGAGCGACTGTGACTCAGCGGCCGCCCCCTCGAAAGGTGAACGGGCTGTGAGGTCTGACACGCTGATGGGCACCACGAGGCTGGGCTTGGTTAAACCAGGGGGAGGAGAAGGGGAGTCACTGGTGGGCATCTGGAAAGAGAGAGAGGAGAGGCATTCTTGAGATTGTCCTGGGTCACCTTCATTTATATGGAAATTAAAAAAATGGGGAGTTGAGGCTTCTCACCTGTTGTAAAGTCTCTCCATTCACCATACCGATCGACTCTGGAGGTTTGTCACTGGGACTGCAGATATACAAGCGACACAATTTGATACATATATTAAAAGAAAAAAACACTGTACAGACTGATACAAAATGACCCACTCTTATTGGCCCACGTTTTGTTCTTTTGATGAACAGCTTTGTTCTCACTAATGCCAATCCCTCTCTTCATTCACACTCTCTCCTCCCCCCCACCAGCGTTTGCTTCTCGAGCCAGATAGGGGTGTGTGGGTGTGTATATAAATGCTGTGTTTACAAACAGCAACCAACAATGTGACTACATATTATTCTTTTTACAAAAAAATCTAAATAAAAGTGTTTAAGTTCAGGATACATTGACGCTGTTGTCCAGGAAGAGTCTGTATTACCTGTTGCTGTCACAGTTGGAGGAGAAGGGGGACAATGCACTATGCTGACCAGGACCCAGATCTGTTTCTAGCCCATCTGAAGTCATAACTTCTTGGTCTAGATAGTCTAGCAGCGGAGGAGACTTGCGGTCCTCTGAAAGCCCGTTGGCCAGTTTGTTGTGTCCTGACAGCGTCGGCCACCCGTCTTTACCGTTGGTACTGTTGGGTCTGTTACAAAACAGCAGAAAAAACAAGCTCAGCACAAGTGGACGTAATACGAGAAAGAAGAACATAAAGTACACAATAAAAACCAACCTCTGTGTGGAGTTGGTTTTACTCTTTGACTTCTCTGTTCCACATGCTGGAGGTTGTAGAAAGCTAGGGTTAATTTTATAGAGGTCTTGGAGGAGTTTCTGCTCATACTCTTGATGTTTCCCTGCCTAAGAACAAATGACAACATGAGTCAGCGTTAATCCCTTGGTTAATACACAAAGCATGAACAATAAACACACAAAGCAAAGAGCAACAATTTAATCCACATTTCAGAAAGAAAAACATATTTTACCTGCATTTCCTCTTTAGTAAAGCTAGCCGCTTCATCCCCGAGCTCATGTAGATACATACAATCAGGTTTGGGACACTGCATACTTTTAAGGAAGTAACTGCAGTACTTTGTTGTGCCTAAAGAAGCCTTTAAACAGAGAGAAGAAAGGATGGTCATGGAGTTTTTATTCAAGGACTTCTAGTTTAAAATCGTACTACTTTACATTGCAGGTTTTTTAATAAAAGGATGTTTATCTTACAGAAAGGAAGACCTTACTTTTTTGCAAATTAAACTAATCATAGGTCACAAAGATCTGCAGTTGTTAACTTCTCACCTTGAGGGTTCTGCCATCAACAACCACATTGTTCACACACTGTATTGCTCTTAAAGCATCTTCAGAGCGGATGTAAGTGACATAAGCGCTGGCACTTGGCCCCTGAAAAAACAGAAAATAAAGTAAACATAAGTTCAACACATCTACTGGAGCTGTAAGTCTGCAACAGAGCAAAAAACTAAAATATATGCAACTAAAAAGACAACCAATTCTTTGTAAATGCCTAATTGTAAACACAAATATTCACATTTTGCCTGGTAAAAGATGAATGGTTCTTCTATTTAAATTTTTTAAAATTGCGTTGTCTTTCAGACAGAAACGCAAAAAAACACACACAATTGAAGCACTGTCAGAGCCGGTGGGCAGGTTGGACCACATGCACACACGAATGCCACCTCATTAGTGACTCCCCACAAAGGAGATGACAATCTGAAGTTACAAGCCCAAAACAATTTAAAAAAAAACTGGGTTTCTGAAAAAGACCTAAAATGCTGTTCTGGTGTGGCTAAAAGCCCAAAACGCAGAGAAAAAACTATGTCTCCAAAAATAACTGTGTTTTAAGTTCTAATAATGTGTAAAAACATATACATTCTGAGTACATCCTGTCATCTTTGATCCATCCTCTCACCTGTGAACCTGCGTAGGATGTGCTATTGTTGATGACCACTTTATGGATTTTCCCAAACCTCCCAAAATATTCTGGTCGTTTTAGGACCTGTGGGCACAATGCAAACAAATATTAAAATGTAAATAACTTATCACAAAATGTTGGCTGCACTGTGAACTCTTGTACTCAATATTCAACACAAACTTTACTCTTGAGGCTTCAGAGTGAGGTTTTTAGTGAAAGAAATTTAAAATGTGCATTATAATAATACTGTGTCAAAAGTTAAAGATTTTCTGTCAGCCATGTTTAAAGTAAATCCAGCAGCTAGTGGCTTGAGTTTGTCACAGACTTATTCGCATCACCCTAAAAACAGTTCCCGTGCTCCAAAGTCACAGAATAGACATCACTGAGCATCCTGGTGGAGACTCTGTACTCACCTCCGGGTCGGCGAGTCGCTGTGAGAGCCCCACCACGAACACAAGGTTTCTCTGGACCACTCTGACACTGGCCAGATGCTTTCGGTTTTCTGTCACCTTCTGCTTCTTCTCGTTCTGTTTCTGCTTCTTTTCGTTCTTTATCCTTTGGATCTCCTCCTGTGAGAGAGGCTTGTACACAGCGGGGTCCTCTGGGTACGGCTGCACAAAAACACAAAAATGATGAGTGATATAAGCCACTTGAAAAAAAAAAATACTGACGTAGTTCAGTTTAAATGATGTGGCTTTGTAAAGGATAGTGGGTAACTAAGTGCTTTAGTTGTAAATATGGTAGTTCAACAGGCATTAAGAGCCACACTGCTGAGGCTGTAAATTATAAACGACGAGCTGATGTTTTAACAAACAGGGCTACTTCATAAGGGGGATCAACATATTTTCTCCCTCCTATATTAGCATTGGGACACTCAACATCCTCATCCCTTATGTTTGGGAGTTTTTCCTGATCCGATGTGAGGTCCTGGGACAAGGATGTCGTATGTGTACAGATTGTAAAGCCCAGGGAAATTTGTGATTTTGGGCTATACAAAACACATTGAATTGAGTTTGTCAGGACAGAAAAATCCCCCTTCAATTGTGATGAGTTTCTCGGCTATCGTATCCTGTGTCATCTCCTCACCTTTCTGCAGGCGGGGCACAGGCCGTTCTCATCTGTGCGGATGCGATGCCAACAGAAGCGGCAGATCTGATAGCCGCAGGTACAGGGGAAGAAGTTGACGTCATCAATCTCCAGCGGCTCCATACACAGAGGGCACTCCATGGGGTCGTCCTTCAGTTCAGGGCTGTGGGACATCCTATGGTATGGCGAGGGTGAGTGTTGAAGCTGGTCCCAGAGCACAGGGCTGAGAAAACACAACAAGTTGAGTTTAAGCGCTCCATCCTGACGTGATTGAAAATATCAACTGAACCAATCATTTCTACTAAATTGCAGAATTGTATACTCTGAAACTGACTTTATGACCACCAAGGTCACAATATCAGACTGAGCACACCAATATGCATATCTTTCCAGCAGCAAAGGAAACACTACACTCACTCAATTAAGTCCACAAGCTAAACTTCTGCAGTATTTTACTTTAACGATGGATATCATGTTCAGCTCTTCATGAAACTTTTTAGGGAGGTGTTCATTCCTATGGTCCTTTTGGAAGTTTGTGGTGCTGGTGAGCTGCACTGCGCTTTAGGCGGAGATGTTTCTAAGGTTTGGTCTTCCGTATGTAAACCACTGAGGGTCGATTACATACCAGTAACTGTTCTCAGTACATTTTAGAGCCGATACAATTAAGCGCTAGACAGAAATTAAAATATTGATAATCAATTAATCTGTTTAAGTAGCAATCCCAAAGACTTATACTTTGGCCCACTGATGAAAGTATTGCAAACATGTATGTACTTTAGTTAAAGCTAAAAAACGTGCCAGATAAAAGACAAATGACTGCACATCTAGTCAAACAAAAACGTCATCGTGTTAAAGTGATCATGAGGGTGTTGTGCAGTCTTTCACGGGTTGACTAAAGTAGACACCTCGTCATAAGGGAAACGCAACAAACTGCGTTTATTCACCATTGAGCCCTCTGGTTGTTCGCAGTGAAACGAACAGCTTGATTTCTGCGCGACAACACCGCTATCAGCAGGTATACTCATGACAAACCCAGATCAATCAAACCCGACAAGTGTGAAGTTGAATTAAATGAACACCAGGAAAATGCTAACATTTCAAATACTTGGCAGCGTTTTGCTGACAGATTAAAAAACACGTCCAGGAGCGTCGCAGGGTTTTTTTTTTTTTTTTTTGCTGCTTCACTTTGCAGAAATCAGCTGATTGATAAAGTGGTGGTATGAAACCGGAATAGCTCACGTTAGTTCGGGTTAGCTGGTAACTTTAGCTGCTCCGTCTCCTGGATCGTACATTATGACAGATGTTACTTGACTCACGTTAAGCTAACGTTAGCTACGGATTGGTGGAAAAAGCCGGGTTATTCAGCGGCGACTGCCGGTAACGTTACAGAATCAAAACACACAGCGGTGGAGATTTACTTAATACTGACATTAAACGTTTTAAGACGTGTTCACCTTGTCCCGCATATAAACTGACAGCTTGCTTCAAGCTAACCGCCAGCATCAGCGTAGCTAGCATGCTACATTATCATCAGATGTACGGGAGTTTGATGCCGAGCTGACGACGCGGCCTACACGAGCTAACGCCGGACTGGGAGCGAGTTGTTGGCACTACAAACAACTGACATCGCTCTCACGGCCTCCAGATCCGTCGGACAGTGGTCCAATAAGCCCGAGGGTACTCTAGTGCCGGTCTGAAAAACCGTGACGGACACAAGTGTGTTTTATTTATGAAGAGAATAGACGCTGGCCCAACTGGCGACTCGGCTAACGTTACTTACCCTGTCCGTATTTAGCTTAGGATTCCACTCCAAGGGAGTCACACCAAATTGGGCGGGGACTGCGAGCCAATGTGTCTGAAATGTCAAAATTTCTATAACCGGTCACTTAAGATAACCGCAGTTATGTTGTTCTGTTGTGATTAAAAGGCTGTAAAGATGTTTTGCCCCTTTCTTTTCTTAGTATTGTGGAGGCAATTTACGCTCAAACCACCATCTTAGCTAGCATTAAAGTAGGGAGGAGGGAGCTGGGCAAGTGTTCAGACCGACTGAGTCTGCGCAGAGGAACAGATGCTTTGTGGGAAATACAGTTTTCGGCGACTTTGAGCTGGATCCGCAGGGATACATTTCCTACAAACGTTTTGAATTTTTGCATCTAAAATAGGATATCTAAATGTATTGTACCAAAGTACATATTTGGGATACGTGTACTTAATCTAAGTATTCACCCAAAAAACTTTAGGAGGAGCATTTAAGAGGTGCGTATTGATCAGTTTATAAAATATGATTGTCAGTAATTAAATAAATAATAGAATAAGTAGTTCAAATGAGCTCCACCAGAAGTAACATTAGAACATTTTGAATGTAGGATGTGTACTATTAAAAAAAAATCTGTAATGGAGTATTAAAAAAGGATTTTGATTTAAATTTGGACATAATAATTTCAGTAAAACCCTGTCAACTTCTAACATTCATTTACACACTCACTGAGTCACTATTTTACATGGTGGTTTCTCAAATGTTATGGCTAAAATGATAAAATCAACAAACCAATGCGTAAAAAGACCCAATTTCCAATTTCTTCCAAAAACATATTTGAAAATATTTTTAATTTATCCACATGAAGCTGGGTTTGGGCCAGCACTGAGTCTGGATTGTGTTGGGATCCACAGAGTCTGGGGTGAGCGTAGGGGCGATGGGGTGGGATGACGCCAGGGACAACCGTGCAGCCAGGAGGCCCATCCGCACACAGCTGTCAGTGTCTCGCCGCTGGAGAATCCCGGCCATCAAAGCACCTGCGAGACTGCAGACAGAGCGGGGATGAGTGACATTTTGTTTGAAGATTGTTGAGTCAAAGGGATTTTGTGAGTGAGAGAAAGTGTGACAGGAACAGGAAGAGCTAATGAGAATTAACAAGTGGATTAAACTGAAGCAGAGAAAGTTTGTAATTAAAATAAGAATAAGGGAGAGAAAGGAGGTCAAGTTTTTAGCACCTGTCTCCTGCTCCAGACACATTCTTTGTCTCTTCTGCCGTCACAGTCAGTGCTGGGTAGTGGACAGCACACAGCCGCCTCCTCTGCAAACACATGTGCAATAAACATATTCACTTTCACTGTAATAGTAATCATCACCATTACCAATGTTAGCTGCACATTGTCCTCACCCTCTTCTGTTTTCTTGGCTGCAGGTTGACAGAGCCTGCATCATGCTCTCCGCACACCAGCACTCCACTGGCCCCCAGAGTCACCACCAGACAATGCACATGCTCCAGCAGGGGGCGTGAGAGAGCCACAGCAACACTCAGCACCTCCTCGAGAGAGCTCGGAAGCACTGCCACCCAACAACACAGAACCGCATCCTCAATCACTAACACACTATTTGCTACTCTAACTGCAACAACTGTATGTGGGAATATGTGTTTCAGATGAGGGAGTGCAAAAATAAGTTAAACCACAAAATGCACATTGAGGAATGAAGTGTACCTTCAGGTGTTGGGAGACCCAGTGTTTTGTTCATGGTGCGCAACTCTGCCAGGTTTGGAGATGAATAGGACAGAGACTTCCAGGCGTCTGAGAGGAAAGGCTTAGAAGCCTTTTCTGAATCCGTTGGCTCATACCAAACTGTGAGACATTGATTATGTTGTATTAAAATCAATGAAAGCTTCCGATCGCAATCATTCATAGTCACCAGATCTCCATATGCTTACCATTGATGTTGTGTTTTCTGGCAATGGAGCAAACATAGTCGATGGTGGAAACGGGAATGTTTCCATCGAGACACACAAGAGTGGCTGATGAAAGCTGATTCTCAAACTGTGACACCTACACAAATATATTTGAAGAGATAATAATAAAGGAATATCAAGTCAACTTTATTTCTAAACAAGAGGTGCAACAAGAATGTCAGGTAATGATCAAATATATTAAATAATAAAAAAAAAAGATTATTCCCATTATTGAAAAATCAATAAATTCTTGATTTGTCATATCAGGCCTATAAAATCTCATAAAACACTAGAAAAATGGCCACCCTGCTTTCCCAATGTCCAAATTGACATCTTAAAATATGCCCAAATATATTCAGTTTACTATCTCTGAAAGTGCAAGAAAAACAGCAAATACACACATTTAAGAAGGTAGAAATGGAAAATATTTGGTATTTTTACTTTAAATCTTTTTTTATTTTGTTAGACAGTGCTGGATCTGAAACAATAAAAGCATGATCCCCTTTGTCTTGAGCCTGGAGCGTGATCACTGGGGGTGATCTATAAAGCTATACATCATTATGTGACATAAGAGAAGCAACACAAATTATTTGTGATTTCTAAATGCACAAATTAATATCTTTTGCATTTTGTCCAGTAGATGCACATGTTGTTTCCTGTCCATTGCTACTTGTAGTGTACATTTAATGGCTATAGCAGAATAAATGGCAACCAGAATCAAGTTTTGGGTTTGAGTAGTAGTTTGAATATCGTATTGAATCCTGGGCTAGCCTTGCTAAAAGACGAGTAACTTCATCACTTACATACTGCTCAGTGATCTGCTGATGAACGTCCATGTCTCCCAATCCAAGACTCAGTTCTCCACTCTCCGTGATAACAGCGCAGTAAGTCGCTGTGTTTTGCTCTTCTAACCTGAGCACACCACTCGTGTTCTTAGAGAAATGAGAAAATAAGTCAAGAACTTAACATTTACATATCTCATTCTAAAAAGGAGTATACTCATGCTTAGTAATGAACACAAACCATATGTTTACAATAGTTTAACACTGTTTCGCTGTGTGAATCAGCTCCAGTGGCTGAGATGAGCAGGGCACTCCGACCTAAACGACTCAGAGAGTCTGGAAGGAAAGCACCAAACACGTGAGTGTGAGATAATCTGATTTTAACTTCTGTTGCAAACAAAGTACATCTACTTTATCAGATGAAAACACACCAGCGATGTTCCGTCCTACACCACCAAATGACTGACAGACACTTCCTGGGTTGGTCTGTCCAAACTGAAAGAGACAAGTTTTCTCAGAAGTAGCCATACGATAATATGCCGTCACATGATCTGCAGTAGTGTGGATGAATCAAACTCACGTGAAGTGTTTCCGTCTTTCCTTTTGCAATAAAATCAACGTTTATTCCCCCTATGACAACCTGTAAAACAACAGCATTGTGTGTACTGTATTGTGGCCATCATATTTGACGAAACAAGTCTATTGTATTTGTTTTTACTCACAATATCTGAGTCCGATGAGTGTTTTCCATGATGATGAGTGTTGCCTCTGGACTTTCTCTCAGTCATTTGTTTTGACAGCGCGCAGGCTATTTGACTGCCGACTTTAGCATTGTTATGAATGAGAGCAATATCTAAGAGCATAACCGGTTAAGGGCATTTTAGTTGTGATATACTGCACTGTAACATTGTCAACAACCTTTTTGCGCCGAAGAATCTGATATGATCTCTGCTTGATGATGATTCAGATTTTCTGAAGGATACTGGCCTGAAGGGACTTTCCCTCAGTCAGCTCATTGACCATTTTAAGAATGAATGGTGTCACATCTCTTCCTGTTATACCTTTAGCCCTGAGTACATCAAAGAGTAAAATTAAAATGTTTCCAGCTGAGATAAACAGCCCATTTGATTAACTTTGCCATGACCGTAAAGAGATCTGGACTAATGTTGTCCTCTGATGTTTTAGAGCTAGTATCTCAGGTATTGAAAAAACAAAATGACAACATAGTGCAGACTTTCTGTACCTTGCCTCTGCTAGTGCAGCCTGTATGGCTTCCTCTATCAGCTGGCCGGCTGCTGCATGCTCCTCTGGGATGGGCACCGCTAACAGGACGCCACTTTGGAGACCCAGAGACAGAGAACTCGCTGAACGACGAGAACGAAAACAGATCCGCATTCATATCAGGTATAAATAAAAAAACAAGTGTCAAGCTTGACCTTGGTGTGTTAAGAGTCAAGGATATAACATGTGGACATACCAATGAGCTGTGCAGCCTCCTCAGGGCTGCAGACCTGGCATGGAGAAGTGAATCCACTTTGTGGCGAGAAGAAGGCTGGGAAATTCTTTGATGCTCCATAAGTGGCCACACAGACACCCTGCGTCTCCTAAAAAAACATACAATAACTGTCAGCTTTATTGAATTATTTCAATAATTTTGTACCGACGAAACTTAGTTATCCATTTTCTTCTCTCTTTCCGTTTTTTGATCATATTGACAGTTAATTCTTTTTATTAAATTTCTATTGAAGGCGATCGATAATCGGTCTCATACACACACACACACACACACACACACACACACACACACACACACACACACACACACACACACACACACACACACACACACACAAACACACAAATAACCACAAAATGAAAGGACTTTCTGCAAAGCAAAAATAAAAAATAACCCAGGGTTTTGAAATTCAAACAGAAGTCACTCCAAGCCAATCATTTAATAATTTAGTAAAATATTGCAAAAACATATTTGGGCTGATTAAAGTACAAATTCAAATGTGAAAACACAGTATCAGTATTATTGTACAGTGAGAACATGTCAATATTCTTACAAGGAACTCCAGGGTGCGCCCGATGTCCAGAATAGACTTGACACCAGCCGAGATGACTGCAATGGGAGTCCTGCCGAGCTCCGTCAAATCAGCACTAATGTCCAGACCTGGAGGAAGAATCATTTACTCAGTCGTGACTGATGGTAAGTCTTCACACAAGATAGTTGACATGATTCTAACGTATTCACAAACCAAGAAGACAAACTGACTGCCCTGACACTATTGGTGTCCTCACACATGGAGGAGTTCCTCAGGGTGAACAATCCCGTCACCTTGATATCATATCTGGTTCCCTTTTTTCCCTGTGAAAGGTTATTTTTGGGGAGTTTTTCCTGATCCAATGTGAGGTCCTGGGACAGGGATGTCGTATGTGTACAGATTGTAAAGTCCTCTGAGGCAAATTTGTAATTTGTGATATTGAGCTATACAAAATAAAATGAATTGAATTGAATTGAAGTGCACCCTCATCTCTTTTCATGGTCTTTGTTATCAACTTGCAGGAGTGTTCCCTCTCCATGTGAAAGGAGTTTGTTGTCCTGGTTTGAAACTAGTTAGTGTCTGTATGCGTAAAGTATGAATAAGTGGGCTCACTGTTCTCTCCGTCTCTGTGAACTCCTCCGATGCCTCCTGTCACAAACACAGGGATGCCGGCTCGATGTGCTGCGATCATCGTGGCTGACACCGTCATTCCCCCAGAGAGACCCTGAGGAGACAGGACAGCAAACAAAAACTCGACCCTGAGCGACAGACTCTGCTAGTTTCTTAGATAATCTTGAGAGGAGTGGGTCTCACTTTGCTCACGGCGTAGGGCAGATCCCGATGGGACACTTTCAGGGAGCTCTTGCAGAGGGCGAGGTGTTCAAGCTCCTCTGACGACAGACCGACATGCACTTCACCCTCGATCACGCCGACCGTGGCTGGAGTGGCTCCTTCAGCCCTTACAATGGCCTCCACCTGCATGGCCGTGCTGCATTACAACATTAATTAATGGCATTCATAATCAGTGATTAAAGCAACTTTTAGCTGCGGGTGTTAAAGTCGACTGACTGTACCTCAGGTTGTGTGGATAGGGCATGCCATGTGTGATGATAGTGCTCTCGAGTGCAACCACCGGTTTGTTTTCTGCCAGCGCCTTCGATACAGATGGATGAACTCTGAAGAGGCTGCCTGAGAGAAGAGGTGCCGTTCACATTCAGAAATCATCATTACCACTATCAATCTGTTATACATTGTGTACGATATACTTTTTAACTGCTGGAGATATAATGAGAGGATGCTTTTACCACTTTTGCACAATCTGCTATGAAACGTTGCGATTCCTCTTTTCAGGATGAGAGCAGAGGCTCTCTGCAGCATCCTCATTCTGTTCAGATTTTAAGGGAAACCCTGGAAACATTTTTATTTCAGTTTTTAGACTTTGTTTGTTTTTAGACTTTGTTTGTCTCGACATCAAGAGAAATTAACATTTACTTGATTAATTGGTTGATTATGGTTAAATACTTATTATTGTGTTTTGTACATGGAGAACAAAATGCTCTATAACGGTTCGACCGGACTGACAATTGAAAAAAAAGAGAAAAAGATCCCTCTGAGGAACAGTTGAATAAGAAAAGAAGGAATCACCACTCATTGGTCAAAAGGAATAAGTTCCTGTTTCTGTGACTTCTTTTGGGGCCAACACTATTACACATGTAAATAATACATTTAGTGTCTGAATTATACTCTTTTTGTCATCATTGAAGGAAAGAAAAAACATCAACATACCAAGTGACTCCAAACTTTTGACCGGCAGTGTATATACAGTGGGTCAAACTTAAATCCCATGTAGACCTAACTTAAAGAAAGGGCTGTACAGATTAGTGCTGGTCAAAACCAAACCAATGAACAAACTCAGCTACTTGAAGGGACAATAAAAAGGCTGCCAGTTGCATCACACTCTGCAATGTGTTCTCTGTCACTGCAAGGCACAAGTCCAATTCAGCCATTGTGAAGATGTTCTTTGCTCCAGTTAGTTGGGACAAATTCCTACCAACCCCCAACCCTCCCCCTGTGGCCCCCCCACACTCCTTTTTGGGGCTACTCTCAGAGATTGACAACCAAATTCCATTGCATGGGGTCAACAGTATTGTTCTATTCTTTCTTCTTCTTCTTAAATACTGTTGTCTGAAATGTATGACATTGTCACAAAAAACTAAACAGAACATTTTGAGTTAATATGCTACCAATGATTTTGTGCCACAATTGCAATATTTAACGGTGTTTTTAATCTACTATCTCATCAATAACACGGAGAGGATCAGAGACTCAACACACACTTTGAATTACAATGAAAACATCTGCAAGGCTTCTTCAATCTAAAGGTGTTGTCAACATTCACTCATTTCTGCTCACATGCTATATGCAATAGGAGGGAGACCATTTATTTATCTGTGGTGTGAATACTGACTATTTAATCAAAGTTTAATTATTATAAAAAACAGGATATTTTGCCTACCTTCTCCACTGCAACTAAAATGTAGGAAACTTTGCTCAGGAAGCTGAACTTTGACCTAAACTCTGTTTACACAGCCCAAAGGCATCAACCACAGATCATTGTGGTCTAAACTACTCAGGATTTGACTCCTGAGAGAAAGTAAGAGATAAGCAAAAATACTGGAGAGCTAGAACGAGTAGATGCACGGTAAAATAAAGAAAATAAAGCATTAATGAAACGATGAAGATGTACAAAACGTCCACTTCTGATAGCTGATTGGAGAGAATCTACACATTCAATTAGTCCATTGCCCCATTACTTGCTCCAGTATGAGTTGAATATCTGTTTATATCCACTGGTGATTTCTCTTAGCAAAATTGATTTTGTGTTGTTATAAAGTTGCTGAACATGAATCACATCAAATTGAATAACCGATGGCCTGCTTTTGATAGTTTCACCGATCAGTACAGAGAAGATCTTCATGGATGTCTCAAAACACGCAATGATATCAAACTGGCTGCATGTTCTCCACAATATGAGGGTCAACTGAGCTGCACATTTAAAACTCTTCAGCCACGTTAAGTCCTGTTTTGTCTCCAGTGAAATCGCTGTCTTGTGTCTCAACATGACTGGTGACTTGGGTTGAGTCGGGTACGCTATATGCTATGAGGTTTATGGTGTATTTTGCAAATTGAGTTAGCTTCTCAGTAACTCATTTTCAAACCACTGTGGACGATCCAGCTGGTATGCATGAAAGGCCTCTATGGCGTCCCGCAAGGCTCTGCCTGAGGGACAGCGATAGTACTCGTCCTCTGAAAGCCCCTCGATGTGATTTACTCTGCCGGGCTCGTGCTTCTCTATGTCCAGGATTCGGAAAAAGAGCTCCTCAAACTGTTCCATCAGCTTGTATCGCACTGTAATGTGGAAAGGTGAAGGAACATCGTCTTCACAGCAAACATTGTCAAAGTAAGCCACCATGTATTTTCCAAATGACGCAGATCGGACAAAGTGGGGCACTATGAGACTGAGGGCTGGACTGAGCATGTCGCCTGCAGGTGAGCAGGCGTCCTCTCTCAGGAAGACCTGTTTGTCACCACACATGGCTCTCCATTTGGCTTGTACTCCTCGTGAGCACAAGATCAGTATCTTATCGGAAGAGCTTTCAATTTGTTCTCTGTGCCAGTCCAACCACTGGATGCTTCCCAACACTCCCAGTCTTCTAGAGTCCAGCAGATCCAGGACCACTTCAGTACCACATTTGGACGCCAGAAAGGCACAAAGCTTGAGGACGATGCTTTTGTATAGAGGGTGGTCAAGGGAGTAGATGACGAGGACTCTTTTTCTGTCCTGCACTTTGAAACCTTCTGGTTGCTGTTTGGCAGCAGCTGAGGATGTGTTCACGGGATCTGAGAGAAAGGCCAAGGTCCGTTGATTAATGATCCATTCAAGCTGCTTTTCTGTTCAATAATTTGCATTAATAGGAAGGCAAACCTTTCTGAGTGGCTCTCCACAGTAAATAGGCAACACAACCACCAATGACAAGCAGCCCCACCATTGCCTTTATAATTAAAGTTCGTGGTGGATAATCTATAAAAAAAATTAAAAAAAACACAAATACATATGATTAGCTGAAGACAAAATGTGAATTCAAATATTATTATGCCAGTGTTTCCAGTGGGTCACAAGATAAATATGAGGGGCTTGCATGATGATTAAAGGGATGGGAAAAAATATAAAAATAAAATATATGCTTTTTTATTATTATTATGGGATTATTTTACCTCTTTGGGTCTCAAACATTTATTCAAATCAGATAATCTGAGAAGTTTCAAAACTGAAAGACTTCTGATACCTTCAACAAGAGGCCAAAAGTGAACAATGCTGTATTTTAAGCCAAAACGACAGAGAACCACTAATTTATGCTCTGCACCATGTATTTATGAATGTATTAAAAAAACAAACATATATATCATACTGTATAGATGTCACAAAGTATACTTACCTTGACAAAAATCTATTATTTTCTCCGGGCGCCCACAGTTGTTTTTGCATCGAACAAAAAATGGCTGAATCTTAGAATCAAGCAGAGTATGGTGAACTTTTAATGTTAAGTATTTTTCAACTGTCGGGGATGAGACATTAAATCCAAATATAACTCACCATTAGCAGCGTTTTACATTGTGGAAGCTGCCACCAACCAAACTCAAAGGACACATTCAGCAGAGTTCTGTTTTCCTTTGGATGAAGGAAATGAAGATGATACAGTATGTGCTAAACAAGCAGTAATATGATGTTAGACTCACGACATTGTTACTTTCCATCATCACTGATCACATAAGTGAGAAATACTGTGTAATTACCTTTGAGACATCCTTTGAACAACGGAAACCAGAACTCTGGATGGAGACTTGGTATCTCTCTGAATAATGAGCTGTCTTAAAACTCACAACAATGGAAAACTTTCCAAGTTCCTTATTAAGAGACACAGCAGTGGTCACGTTCGGATCCCACAGGCTACCTGATGTAACACATCAAGCAGAGCACAGCACTAATGGTCCTGGATATTTGACAGTGGTCCATTGTGAGATGTAAACTAGGGCTGTCACGATATCTCTTTTTCACTACACGATAATCTTGGTCAAAGTAATTAATGGGCCACGATAATATCCCAATATCTACAGAATATTTGAATTAAAAAAATAAGTTCTAACTCAGGTAAACACTGTTAGCAGTTTCGCCGTTGTTGTTTTTTCTTTTACCGTGTTAGCATTGTTAGCTGCGAGCGGTCGCCATGTTGAGAGTGGTTGAGAGGCAATCAAAAGGCTCCTAATCTCCTATATTGCACCTTTAAATATGTCCGTTATTGTGTATATTGTGACTGCTCTAATGTACAACGTGTAAAAATTACCATTTTCCAGACACATTCGGGCCTCTTGGATTCTCCCGTCAACACATCCTGGCCATGACAGTCAATATTAGATGATTAGAGCATTTTCCACTCTGGTTTGGACACTTGAAGAAGCATTTTAGATGCAAACAACTCCCTTTGTTTCCATTTCCAAGGGGTGACAAAGTGTGATAAGTGATAGTTTTGTAATAATGAAAAGGATCTTCTTTTGTTTAACAATTGCTTATTTTAATCGTGGGAATGACACCTGATGTTTTTGCTCATAAGCACAGAATATAATTACACACCAACACAAATCAATATAACCTTTAGATTCATGCAGATTTCAGGGATCTGGAGGTAACTCACCTGGGATGGTAATGGTCTTATTTATCTTGTAGTCTCCAATATCAGGTTCTGGCAGATTAAAAACAGACACTCTATATATATGGTCAGGCTCGACCACGACTCCATCCAAGGAAAATGTCCACTAATAAAGAAAAACAAATCTGTAACAGCTGGTATGCTTTCCACTGTTATGGCAATAGTGAGGCAAAACAAATGCATTTTTACCCTCATGTAGTCTGGATTATGCGGTTGGCTGAGGTTGTAAGAAAACTGCACACACATACTTTGATTTGTACTTTCATCCAGAATATGTATCTCTGATCCAAGAACAGTTGTTGCACTTCCTGTAAATAGAAGAGAATGTACTGTATATTTTATATGAATGATTGAATCTTTGATGCAGGGTTTTTCTATTCACATTTGATGAAAGACTGGTTGGTTTCCAACTTGTACGTGATGCATTTTAAATTGTGAGCTACAATGTGGGCTTTATTTGGTGACAGAACTGCAGACTTCAGCAATTCTTACCATCTCCCTTTATTTTCCACGTCACATTCACAACAGAAACAGGTCCGTGCTCGTCCATCCAGACTCCCACATGCTCAGCATCCCATTCTGGGCCGACAGGCGCACGCTCTCTAGGTTCGATCACGCGTTGGTCTGAGCAGTTATCTGACATTTAGGAAACGGTGAACAGTATATATTAGTGGTTAAGTGTGCGGGCACATAAATGCCAAATTAAAATGTCAAATTAAAATATTTGGTTTGTACGAACCCTTCTAGCATATGAATAAAACCAAATCTGTGTTTTAACAATTTAGAATTCTTATTTAAACAAAAAATATTAGCACCTCAACATATTAATTGAAACCTTCTCTATTTATAAGTATTTAAACTTTATTATACTGATTTGACAATTAATATACTTACTAATTTTGCAGTGGTTAAGACCCTGGGAAAAAAACACAAGACACGTTGTAATGGCTTGATGAATCAAGGATAGTAAATTCCCCTCAGTTTACTTTTCATAAGATTTATTTTTGAATACCGGTAGATTGAATCCTCACCTGTTGGTTGCAGTCCGAGCGCTTGTCCAGAATCCTCAGAGAAGACAACACTGGGAGTCCAGCAGTCAAATGAAAACAGAAAAGAGGGACATGGATCAATCTGGTGTAGCGCCACAACACATGTGGAAAAGCTTTTAAAACGATTGAGTAAACAAGCACAATAATGAACTCCATTTGGAGAGATGGTTCAATGGTTTGCTTAAGCGAACACGGAGGAGCCTCAGTGTGATCTGATTCAACCAGTGTGAGGTGTTTATCAGGCGCTGACATCAGCATACACAGGAAGGACACTCTTATCCAGTGTGGTTTGTCGTTTCCATTTGCACGGGGAACATTGCAAGAGCTGAACATGTTTCTCTCTCAATCTGCAATTTTATACAGAATTATGTGAGAAATACAACTTAGTTTCTACTCAGTAGACGGTAGTTTGATGCCGACTGCAAACCCATATGTCAAACCATAAAACAGTCACTAGGTGGTAGCAGTGACCACCACATTTACAAAAGGTAAAGTTCTTGTTTATACAGTAAACTCATAAACAGAATATGAGGGGCAAAAGAGACATTCAACAAAGGTCTTAAACTGTAGAGGCCACCGGGGCACCTCTTAAACCACATTTTAACATTTAGCCTGACCTCACATAAATAAATATACAGATACCATCACGCGAAGGCCCAGTGTGACCAGCAAACCTTCAGCTCTGCATTGTTTGTTTATTGGGATTATGTTCTCCGGGACCAAAATGTTGCTGCGGCCATGTGTTAATTCCTGTTGCTTTGTCCCAGTGTGACCAGAATAGACTGCAGCGGTTGCAGTTGATCTCTGCTCTGTGTGAGAGTGGCGTCACGGCCATTCTGATTCAGTCGCCATGACGGCACCTCGATCCAAATATGATAGATATGACTTTTATTCACTACAGCTGCAGTTGTTTGCGATGTGTATATATGTATAAGTGGTAGACACACTATACTGCTGTTGTGATCAGATAGAGGAACATGTTTTGACAATGATAACTTCTCCTTTAAAACTCCTCCTATGAAGCATCCCTAACTGGTATAAACATTAAAAAAATTATTGAAATTGTAATTGCTTGTAATGTTTATTGTTTTTACTTGTTTGCCTTTTATTAATGATGTATGCTTTATATTGTACATTGAATATAAATAGTTAATAGAATTGATGTTGTTTTGTCTGCTTTTTAAAAAATATGTCTTGTTTAATTTATTGTATCGAAACTGCAAATGAGAATTAACCTTTCGGCTGAACGGGACAGATACTGATGTTTATTAGTGTTGTGTTGATCCTGATGAATGATTGATTAAAGTAAAATTAAGTATTTGTTTCACGTACAACCAATCTAAAACACATTCCTAATGCTGTGAGGTAGGCGTTTTAGATTTGCAAACTTTCTTGTCTCAAATTGCATTTGCAAGTATTTTTTATCGAAAAAAACCCCCTAAAAACTAATATATCACACATGCATGATAACATTATTCAAATTGTCTTCAGAAGTCTTTCAGCTTTACCTGCACGTTGTGTGTTCAATGCTAATTGGATAATGTTAGCATGCCAACACAATAAACTAACATAGTTAACATGGTAAACATAAATAGCTGCTCAACATCAGCTTGTTAGCGCACTGATTTTAGCATTGAGCTCACAGCACCACTGTGCACAAGTACCGCCCCACATGACACATGTGGCTGTTAACTTCTAACCGTAACATGAAACCAGGGAATAAAGCTTCAATTTCAATTTAATAAACTTCAGCCCGTCATGTTTTTTAAAGCTTACTTTTTAAAGGCCCCTTTAAAGTAATTGGTATATGATGTTAGTCTTTGCCAGAACGCCCCATGACACACACAATTTAAAAAAACAAAAACATGCTCAGCGTGCCTGATATCTGCAGAGAGGATAAGTCAGCTGTCAGTTAGGTGACGGAGCGTGTGAGTTGTGCCCTTGTGCGACGTTATCACATGAGATAAATATGTCACGGGTTGAGGGCAAATAAAAAAAGGGTTGCCTTGTGATGCAGAAATTGTCAGGTGGACAGGGGGGGGTCTATTTTAGCGAGCCATTCACATGAGACTTTGAAAACATAAATCTTTCACTAATAATTATGAAGTGCTTTTTCTTTCCCTGACTCAGTCCTGTCGCTGCCCTCTCTGATTCTCATCTTCAAGGTAAGTTTTCATATCAAGAAAATAAAAGTCAGTCATATTTATTATAGATGTTACAGGGGGCTGAACGTCTTGTCCTGCTGTGACAGCAGCCCAGCTATCCAAGTCTCTACAGACATTTACAGCCACGTTTGGGTAAAGTCCGGCTTTAATTTAGGAAGTAATGAAGACTGCATATCAGCATGCTCCTGACACATCTACTGTGGCTGCTATGTTGCCACTTTTGTCAAGGTCTTAAAGTAACTTTATTCGAACATGGCTTTCTAGCTTTCTTCTAAGACAGCTCAAGCTTCTTGGAGATCTTTTGAGCCTCGTAACCTGAGGCTTGAACTGCTAACGGCATGCTTGACCCGTCGGTGTAGCCGAAAAGCCGTTGTGATAAGTGATGATGGCTCGCTGGTATGAAGTGGCAACATCCTGGGTGGAGGGGCAAGGCTGCAGGCTTCTTGTAAATGCGGGCGGCTTGGTTTATTTACATTTGACATTCACACCTTGTCAGACTGGCTAATATAAATTGGATCTATTACTGTGTTGAATTAGATTCATTGACATGCTTTCATCCTTCTCTAACACCTACATCTATTCATTTATATGCAA
The DNA here is from genome assembly GCF_009769545.1 of Cyclopterus lumpus. Lineage (NCBI taxonomy): Eukaryota > Metazoa > Chordata > Actinopteri > Perciformes > Cyclopteridae > Cyclopterus > Cyclopterus lumpus. The sequence continues at coordinate 8,213,595 of NC_046971.1, read as the reverse complement.
TGCTATTGTTGAACTTATTGAAAACAGGAAGTATTGCAGTTTTAAAGCTAACGCCACAAAGAGAAGGTCAAAGAAAGTGAACCACAGTGGAGGAGATGGCTCATTACATTAGATTACGGCTCATTTTCACTTTCGCCGTTTATGCTTGGACAATAGATATATGCAATTACAAGAGTAAAATAAAAAAAACCATGAGCCGTGTCGTGGATCCTAAAGTATTGGGATTGAGAACTGTTATATTTACTTCCAGTCTCCATTACGTCTGATGTTGGTTGTCTCTTGGCTGCCAACACTTTCTCTGGCACCATCAAGGCCACAGCAGCTGCTGGGACCCAGCAAAGCATGGTGGCAATGTGGCAATATGGCTAAATATAGCCGAGGAACATGCTCCCTGTCAGCTCTTTATAACAATAGGAAGGATTATCTGGTCCTGCGGGGAAGCTACAATGCATCTGACAGCACCTGAGGACAATTAAACAGATTAAATGTATTAAATGGTGAACTGGTTGGATTCATCAATCACATTAAGTGTAGAAAACACGACTGAGACTTTGATAAATGCTCATCGTGATCATCTATGGGTGCAGTCTGTGAAACTATGTGGAGTGGTGTCAAAAATAGAGTTAATAAACCTTGTTTCTGTTTCAAAGGAACCATAAACTGCAGACATGTCTGAGGGGTGAGTATTGATCTCTAAACGGAGCCACAATGCCGTTTACAATTTAAAAAAAAAATTAAATAATAACATATTTTTAAAATCTTTTGTCTACTTTTCTTGTCACATGTTGATGAAGACCGGTGAGTCAACATTATTTCATTACCAATCATTAATTAAAGATCAATATTGATTCAGAATGATTGATTAGTGCACTTATGCTAAAAAATACATTCGGAAATCTATACTAATAAAAGTATTCTTAACTTTCCGACAGAAAAAGTCAAAATATTCAGCAACACGCCGCCTGTTTTTGAAGGTAGGTCTTGTCGACCTTTACGCCACATCTGAATAATATTTAATGGGATGCCACTGCCCAGGCCTATTAACGCCTTACTATCTTACAGTCCAAGCTGCTGAAGAAGGCAGCTTCTCTGCTGCTAGTTGAAATTGAAGAGAGGAAACATGAGAAGGAAAGAGTTGTGAATGAGTGCTTCCCTCCACTGGCGATGGCAGGTCTGTCAGCCCAGGAGCTCAAGGTAATACAAATCAATGCGGATTCGCTCATGATTACTCTTCCACATCGTCTTGACACGTTTCTTCTGATTTACAGGATCTTTGCAAAGAACTAAATAATAAGATAGATGTTGTGGACGAAGCTCGTTATGATACGGCGCTGAAGGTAGACAAAAATCATAAAGAGGTACAGTGAAACTGAATCAAACAAAAATGAACTGTTCATATATTTGCTGAACTGTAGGGGTGTTGAAGTGTGTGCTTGTTGCACAGATCCAGACACTGACTGAGAAGATCAATGGGCTGAAGGGGACAAAGAGGCCCAACTTGAAGAGGGTAAAGAAGCCCACAGACAACTTGCTGGGTGCAAGCGCCGACACCTCCAAACTCATGAAGGCTGATTTCAAGGCCAACCTTAAGACAGTGAAGAAGGAGGAAGACAAGGTAAAGCTGGAATAACGCTGCGACATTGGTCCATAAAATAAGGAAGTGCATTGAAAAGGAGATCACGTCTCTCTTTTATCTTTGCAGAAGGAAGACGTGGTTGACTGGCGTAAGAACATTGAGGAAATGTCTGGCATGGAGGGCAGGAAGAAGAAGTTTAATACAGGACAATAAGAAGGTGCTATGTTACTAATACATTATATTTCCTAAAGTAAAGCTTAAGTTTCAAATGTTTAAAAAAAAAAAAATTTAATCCCGTTGTTTGTCTTTATTTCAGAATCATTGTCTAAATTCAAGGAAGAAGTTTCCATTACAGGATGAAATAAAACTGTTTTTTTAAAGAGTGATATCAACCACAGGGACTCGGAAAAGATTAAATAAATGCCCTATTAATATTATACAGTATTACAAAGAGTTGTACCTTGATTTAATGTATGTAAAGATACCACAGTATGCCATCATATAACTTGTAAAGTATACAGAACCCTTTAGAGTTTCTCATTTAAAGTGCACTATTTGTATCATGCAGATTTCTGTAATACCTGTGATGCTGATTAAAGGACCGTAAACATGTCACTGCTTAGTGTCTTTGGTTTGTTCAGATTTCCAAATTGAATGTTTTATTTCTGATCTCTCCAATAACAGAGCTAATCATGTTATTGGATAGATTGATTCTCTAGTGTTGATGAGCAGTGGTAGTTTGGGGGGACAGAGGAGGCTATTTTAGTTAACCACTCACAGAAGGCGATAGGAGACATTACATTTTCCAAGTGTTCTCGTTGTGATTAAGCGAATAAACAGGAAGAATACTGCATGTGTGTACTGTTACTACGGCAACTAATACTGTGTCTGAATTCTCTCTCTCTGTTTTATATATATATATATATATATATATATATATATATATATATATAAAACAGAGAGAGAGAATATATATATATATATATATATATATATATATATATATATATATAGAGAGAGAGAAAGATGTATATATATATATATGTGTGTATATATATACAGTATATATATATATAATTTGTCTGACTTTAGTATTGAATAGTTATTAATTATTTTAATTTACAGACAAAAGCTAATCATGTCTGAGGTTTTGTTATGTAAATCAGTATCTGTAAAATGTATATAATTCTTTATCATGTTGATTTTAACTTTCATCTTTTTTATTCATCATAATCATAATGTTCACCACAGACCTCAGGTAAGTTACGGTATTACTATATAAACAGTAAGAAAATGTAGACTTAAAAAACACATATAATGTATTTTTGTAACACTGCTTTTTTGTAGAAAAAGATGTGTGCATCTCACAGACTGGACCTCAAGGTATTGTCTCCTCTGTCTTAAACTACAACTTACAATAATTCACCGCAATCCCCCCCCCCCCCCCCCCCCCCCCCCACCCCTTATTTAGAGCAACCTTGAATAACTCACACTATTATAAACAATACTATATAAAATGTTAAAATACATTACAAGTAACCACTAATGAGTGTAAACATTGTTAATTTTGAGACGTGCAACTGTGCAACCTACCAGAGGATTGTCGAGTTCTCATTAAATGTTCAATTAATATGATATGACTCCCTCTCTATGACGGCAGGCTCTCTGCAAAGATCTGCACCATAAGATTGACGTGCTAGACGATGAGCGCTACGACATTGACGCCAAAAATAACAAGGAGGTGTATATTATTTCACATTCATTTGATTTACATGTACATGTGTATTTAATTCTGTTTTTACTTTATGGATGGGTTCACTGTTTTTTTGTATGATAATTATGCAGCATTATAATTACCGTATGTTATTATAACTTACCAGTAACATGTAGAATTTAAAGCATTAAGATAAGATAAAGATAAAATAAGATAAGATATACTTTATTCATCCCCAGGGGAAAATGTCTTACAGCAGCAAGCATGTTTACAATTTAAACAATACAATATAATGAAATAAAAATACCAGAGCATATTACATTTAAGAATTTAAATAATAAAGGAAATTAAAATAATTTTAAAAAAGAAAAGAAAAGTGTATACAGTGTATCCAAGTGTATATAAAGTATATAAAGTGAAACGGTGCGAGGGTTATTGATGTTGTTCAATTTGAGGAGGATTTGGCCAGAGGTGATTTATTGGCAGGAATGTTCTCCCGTATTTGGAATGTTCTCCTGTATTTGGAATGTTCTCATGTATCAGGAATGTTCTCCTGTATCTGGAATGTTCTCCTGTATCTGGAATCTTCTCCTGTATCTGGAATCTTCTCCTGTATCTGGAATGTTCGCCTGTATCTGGAATCTTCTCCTGTATCTGGAATGTTCGCCTGTATCTGGAATGTTCTCATGTATCAAAATGTTCTCCTGTATCTGGAATGTTCTCCTGTATCTGGAATGTTCTCATGTATTAGGAATGTTCTCCTGTATCTGGAATGTACCAGTTTATCTCCTGATAATAAATACTGCTGATCAACACAGAAAACCGCTGCCCCACTTTTCTTTTTTAAATATCTACTTCACTATCCACCAAACTGTCACTGAACATCAGGCAGATGGCAGTAATATTTCCAGGTTGTCAACAGCAGCAGCTGAGAACAAAGTTGTTAAATGATTTAACATTTAACATGGTAAATCAAACATGACAGCGATGATACACAAAGCATACTGTACAATGGGGGAAACTCCACTGATTTACACATAAAAGTCAGTTAACTACTATCAAACAGTGACATATGTGGTTGTCAAATATGAGAAATGAACTCATGATGATGTCATCAGGGTTATCTTGCGTTGAGTTTGGTGACAGAAAGTCAGAGTAACAAACTGGAGGTGCGAAGTTTTAAAAAGGTGAGGGAGTTCACCAGGCAGGGATCTAATGCTGCGTTCACGTTCACATATTGTTCATCAGCTGTGGAGTCGCAGATTTTGGTAATTTCTGATGAACTAAAAACGTGTAAACGATGTTAAAGAAATTGGCTAAATGGCTGCAAAGCCATGGCAGTTGAATCAAAATAAAATGCTACATCAATGCAAACACAATGAATTCAGCGAATGTAAAAGAAACTATAGAAGGTGTTGTATCTGTTCTTTCACTTTTTAAAGAGCAAGACAAAATAAATAAATACACAAGACACAAAAGTAGTCACTTCATTGAAATGAATCGACTAATTAACTATCGATGAATTAACTAGCATTAAAGGAAATCAAGCATCAACACTCCTGAGTCAGAATGACAGCACCCTGTTTTGCCCATTTTGTTTGAAGGGAGCATAACAAGAAGATGCTGTTGGAAGTATTATGGGAAATGTAGGCTCCAGCATTATGGGCACTTGACCCATCAGAGGGACTAACAGAATATCTCTTTTTTTACCATTCTTCGTCTTACCCGTACCTTGACTACTCCTTTAAAGCAAGTTCTGCATGAAGGGATCTAAAAATAGTGCTCTACTATTCTTGTTTCATTGCTTGCTGCCTACCGATCCTTACGTGAGGGCATGAGTCGCAGCCCTTTGAGCCAATCGACTCCGTTACAACAACGCCAGATTGAACCCTTGTGGGCTCGGTTTACAAACCATCAAGTCCTGACAAGCACCTGTCTCTGTTCCTCTGCTCCACTAAATTAAACCTGACTAACATTTGGCTTTGTTCTTACCTCCAAGGTGGTCCTGTAATAATGTGTCATCAGGCTATAAAAGGGTGTCATGATCACACGCATGCAGAAGAGTGGTGATGATAAGGAACAGCAAGGTGAGCATCGGACATGTAAATGCTTCTTATTTATTGTGATTATGTGGTAAAAGTAAAAAGAAAAAAAGATTATATTCGAATTAATGCAAGGAGACAAAACTCAAGTTCTCAGCAAAGATGAATTTCATTAATTTTCAATGTTTTAATCTCTATTTTATTGATGTAGACACTAGAGACACAGTATGTGATATTGGGGTTAAAACAAAGTAGATGCCTATAGATGGACATCTTGACGTAGTCCAGAACTTGCACTGTGCTGTTGGTTCTATAAATAAAGGAGACAAACAAAAGTTCCACTCTAGGTTAATTTCTTCCTTCTGTTTAACTCCTTAACAACTTTATCCAAACTCCACCAGGCTGGCCCTCGTCCAATGTGTGACACCGACCCGGCGTGCAAACAGTGGGTCAGTGGGACTTCAAATTCTCACTGTCACTTCCGCCCAACAGGTGTTGTCTAGATAACAGAAGGAACACACATATTTGGGCCCACAGATGAAGTTTTATTACCTCCTTTGCCGCATGTTATTGAGCGGATGCTCCATGCAACGGTAAATGTCACTGTTGGGGGACAGACAGGAGTCTATTTTAGTGAGCCGTTCACACTCGCACTGCCGCTATAAATCTTATAGATTTTTTCTGTCTCAGAACGTCGATTGCTGCCTGACTCACATACACTTTTCTTCAGTTTGGAGGCTCAAGGAGCTGTTCGGCTTCAATAAGGTAGAGTTGCTTTTGTTCTGGTCTTTGTGGATTACAGTAAACTCGATGCGGTGGGCATGTTGAGGCGTTGAGTTTAGCTCTGAGAATAAGTATACGTTGTTCAGCACGCAGCAGCATTTAAAACACTTACTAACAGTGACATTATAATCTATAAAGTGTCTAATTCAGAGGAGTGTCTTATCTTCACTTTGGGGTTTTATTTGGAAATCATTGTGATTAATATGAACAGCAAATTGAACAGTGTCAGTGTACATGCCTGTGGATTATCTGGCCATTTATCTTTGTTGTCACCTATGCAGAGACTCTTGTGAGTTATGTTACCGCGGCCGCTGGACCGGCACTTTGAAACTTTGCTTACGACACAAAGTACTTTTATAGTTACAGTCATTTTTAAAGATGTATTCTGGAAATATGCATACATACGAAACAGCAAATCAAAGTATGAACTGTAATATGTATTTACATTTGTTATATTATTACATTTGACAAATGTTGACCACAATAAAGGAAACAAAATGAAATGCAATGAATGCAAAATGTGAATTACGACACAACAAAATTACAAAAATATTCCAATTGGCCCTAAAACTGTACTAGGGCAACACATGAGTGAACAATAAATAACTTTGTTCAGCTTTAGTGGGCCAATGAAGGCTGAGAGTGGGTGAACTACTTGGACCACGGAGGTTAAAAAGGTCCATTGAACAGGTGTTAAAAGCTGAATTCACTCTGGTTGCAAGTAAGTGCATTCAAACTTCACAGAAAAGAGACTTTTAATTATCTTTTATTTTTCCAATTCTAGTGCCGGATTTAAGACAATCATGGCTGATCAGTGAGTATAATCGCTTCTGGGTTATTTTCATTGACAGCTTCAAAGTATACTGTAAAACTATGTATGGATTTTTATGATGTAAATATGTGTCTTTCTCTCTCTTGTTAATGCTCCAACAGAACTGTGAGTATCAATCATAGAACATCTAGAAATAAGCTATTTTTCAGTTATCTATTTATCTAATAATGCAATTTAAAAGATAATATATGCAAATGTACGGTTTATATATATTATATATGGAGAGTATTACATGTTTTTTATGTGTGAATTATAGAAAAAAATTCAAAAATCAAAGATCTCCTCCTCTCGGAGGCTGGGGTTGAAGGTAAGTTTTCCTTTAATTGTGATGTTTTTTTAAATGTATTATGAAGAATTAGATGTTAAAGTTCATGTCTGCTCTTTGTATAAACCTCGGAAAATGGTTGTAATGCGTGTTGAGAAATACATGATACATACAGTGTTAATATAATCATAACAATATTCTTAAAGGATTACTTACCGTTAAGTTTCATCATGTAAATGTATTGAACATTCTCGTATTCATGTGAACTTTTGCTGTCTAGAGAGCCCAATACATTTGTATTTGTAAAAAAATATAATTTTGATATTTTCTTCAGATTCGACTTTTGACAGTCGCTTCTCAGATGCTGCAGGAGGAGAGGGAGCAGAAAAAGAAGGAGAGAGAAGATTGTCTGGAAGAACGACTTCCTCCTCTAAATCTGTCTGGTCTGTCTTTACAAGACCTTCTGGTATTTAACTTTATTCACATCTTCCAGTACACTCACTAATAGATTATATTATATTATATTTATAGTTTACAAAAATATTCAGATTTTTACAACATACTTAAAAAAACATTTTTTTTTACACAGGATCTTTGTAAAGATTTGCATCTCAAGATTGACGTTGTAGATGAGGAGTGGTACGATATCAACCTCAAGGTGTCCAAAAACAACAAAGAGGTGAGCTGCTCACGATATTAATAGTAATATGCATGTGATGCATAAGTGATGCATGTGGACACGTCTTTTTTGGGGGACTTTACTGCATCCAATGTCTTTACTGTGAAGAGGGGTCATAACATAAAACAACTAAATGTGAACAAACACTGCCCCCAAGTGGCGGCATGAGGACATAACAGAATCATATGGTTAAAGTCTGATGCACCAATCAGGGACCCAAATATATGCCAGAACATTTGTACTTCAGCTCTTTATTACGGATTTATTACAAGATCCCAGTGTTCATAAATCCATATATATGGATGTGAACAAGTGAACTGGTGGGGACAAACCTAAGATTCTTGGGAGCTTCCCACTATATTGTGTTCATGTAAATTAATAAATAGCAGTGAGGGGGTAATATGGTGTACTTGACTGAAAAAAAGTAAAAAGGCCACAGCGAAATCCTTTTCTATAAATTAAATCCCCGACCAGATAGAAAACATGAACCTGAAGATCATTGAGATCCAGAGTAAGTTCAAGAAGCCGACCTTGAAGAGAGTGAAGATCTCAGCTGAGGACATGCTGAGCATTCTGCTGGGCTCCAAACACAAGGAGTCCATCGACTTCAAGGCCAACCTCAAAACAGTCAAGAAGGAAGAGGAAAAGGTAAAGCTGGCCTTCGCTTCAGCGTCTCACAAACCTTCAGCTCGTGGCTATTTCTGGTTGAAATGATCTGTGTAATCGTGGCTGTTAATCTGTGATCTGTTACGTTTCCACCAGAAAGAGGAAGTTACCGACTGGCGTAAGAACGTGGAGGCCATGTCTGGCATGGAGGGCAGGAAGAAGCTGTTTGACACCTAAAGAAACATGTACTTTTGATTAAGAGATCATCTTATGATGAATTCTTAACATTACTTACTGTCTTACCTCTATTGTATCAATTTATGAATTTCAGGTGGGACCAAAAAAAACAACCTTTAAAACAGGATGGTCTCGCTTGTTGTAATCTTACAGAAATAAAATTAAAAAGAAACAGACATTGTTTGTGGTCTTTAAATTAGGTTCAACATATAATTTTCATTACTGGCTTTGTAACGGTGACTGTTTTGCAGGTCTCTTCTGCAGCCTTGTGGTGGCAGCATAACACTAGTGGAGAAACATTGTTTGTCTCTCGTAAATAAACAACTGCCAGTCGTGTTATCTGCTGTGATACAATGCCATCTAGCTTGTCAGACATTCAAGATATAATGCGAAACAATTAAACAGCATGATTGCACTCTTCGTTCAGGTTCATGCAGTGAAAAGTGTGTCATCCTCATACTCGATACAAACATGAAACCAGCGATTTCAATACAAATAGAACAATCCTGCTGTTGTTTTCCTCCACTGTGTGATCTATTAATCACTTTGCATTTTTACGTGGGATCCAATTTCACTTCACACGTAATTTTTGTTGGATTAAAGCTGCCTCCAAGACAGAAGGGACTAAGTGAAGAAGCATCACATGTGGATGGACCCAGTAAGACTTCACACCTCAGACTTGTGCAAGAATGGTGAGGACACAGGGTCTATTTTAGTGAGCCACTCACATGAGCGCTGGATTCTATATATCTAGCGTCTTTCTGCCCTTCCCGTCTCAGAAAAAGACGCCTGTGAGTATTTGTCACCCGCTGAAGAGGGTAAGGACTTTTATTTTGAAATAGTAGAGAGCATGAATTTGTTACAACACTTGCTATGAATTGAGAGGACTGATGCTACTCCAAATGTATCTGTATTCAAAAGCAAGGCAGGCTTTTCTTTCCCTCTGAAAATGCATTTATGTTAATTTCTGTTATAATTTTGTACAACTGAATGTCAGTTAAAGAAATCTTATTTTTTTTAAAGAAACTCTTCACTGTTCAGGTTTGAGATCAGCTGGCTGAAGTTATTAACATCACATATCAGTGTGGATTGGATTTAAGTCTTTATTCTTGTATTACTATTAATATTAATATAATTATTATTATTGTGTAGTGTCATTTAACTGTAGTGTCATTTAACTGTAGTGTAGGTTTGGAATGGAAGAATTGTGCTTATTAAATTAAAAAGTAACAAAAACAACATGGATCCTACCCTCATGGTGATGATTGATTACTACTTATGAGTATTTTTCGGTTTGACCTTTCGACAATGTCACACAATGTTTGTGTCCTCTGCTTTGGAACTGCAACCTATAGTATAGAGGATTTCTCAATGAGAAGTGATGCATTCTGCTTTTATTTTCACAGTAAATTTTCTATTTTATCCTTTGTGTTAAAGATATATTTAACAGGGGGAGACACATATAGCTGCAACCATGTCTGAAGGGTAAGCACCGTGTCTCATTTACCTCTCATTTATACACCACACACGACAAGACATTCTAAAATGTAACAAATTGCACCTTTTCTCTTTCTCTTCTTGAAATGTGGACACCAACTTCCTAACTGGACAGGGCTTCAGTGAGTTATTAATTCATTGCATCAGTTGTGGGACTAAATATTGCACTTTAGGGGCGACTGTGGGTCAGTGGTTAGCAGGTCCGTCTTCCAATCAAGGGGTTGGCGGTTCAATCCCTAGTCGATGTGTCCTTGAGCAAGACACTTAACCCTGTAGCTGTGTCTACAGTGTATGAATATAACATGATTGTAAGTCGCTTTGGATAAAAGCGTCAGCTAAATGACATGTAATAATGAAACTTTAGTATTTGTTGAATCATATTTCTATTTTATTTTAATGTAATGTTTTTATATTTTATATATTTTATATACCATGATAAATGTGTAAAACAGTACAGAAGAACCAACACCGGGAAATTGTGTACTGTTGGATATTTTAAGTTAAGTTATAAGAAATCTGACATTATAACGTTTTCTTTTCCAGAAACCAAAGCCAAAGATCTCTGCATCCCGCAGACTTTTCTTGAAGGTATGTTCTGTGTAACCGCGTGTTGGATAGTAGTGCCGGAACACATCTCTAGGTGCTGTAAACCATTCATTGTCTGGTTGGCTGGGGCGTAATTCTGTTCATGTATGTGCAACCAGACCAAACTGATGAAGAAGGCCATGACGATGGTGGACAATGAAAAGCAGGCCAGAAAAGAGGAACGAGAGAGAACCCTCTCTGAGAGAGTCCCCGAACTCCAACTGTCAAGCATGTCTCTGCAGGATCTACAGGTACATTCAGATTGTGATCATTACATACTTGTTTTCTCATTATAAATCTACTTTAATTATAAAGCATATCAATCCACATGTATTTTGGCTCTATAGAGGTTCATCATTAAATGACATAACAAAAATGACTTTTCCACACCTACACCTAATGGGATCCAGCCACAAACAATTACTTTTGCTTTTTGAGATATATGTCACTTAGACTGCTGCTGCCAACAAAATACAATTAAGGTGAATGTAATTTAGTGTGTGGTACTCAAATCCTTTAAAATGACATTTAAAAACCTCAGCAGCAGGGGGTCCTGCCAAGAAACACCTCAGTCTGAGTCCACATACCACAATGTCAACAGTTTTAATAGAAACTATCAACAGCAAAGTCCTTGGATTCCTCTGCACATCGTACAAATTCAACAACTTCTGCATGTATGTATATAAATTCATATTATGGTATACTTAAAAAAAACAAGGTGCTTACTTTGAGAGCGCACACACTGAGGTGCAGACCAGTTTAAGATTCAGTGAAAGTCCATCAAAATTAAAAACACATGGCACAAAGTTTTTGGCCATGTTACCGTCATCAGGGTGGTACCCCGAAAAGGTTTGTTGAACGAAGCGTAGTGGACTGGAGGAGAGAGCTGTGAAGAGTGGTATTCTATGTTGCATCGTTTTAAAACCCTTCATCCCAATTGGTATTCAAACGAGTAGAATAAATCAAAGGTGTTTGTGTCCACAGAATATTTGCAAAGAGCTGGTCCAGAAAATTGACGTGGTTGATGAAGAGCGGTATGACATTGATTCTAAAGTGAAGAAAAATACTACCGAGGTAAGCAGTATTTGTGAATAACGGTTTTGATTTCTCTCCTTTTATGTCAACAATATTCATTGGGATTTGGAAGATTTTTTTTTGGTACCGCTGAGGGTGCACCGTTTGTCATTTGTGTTGGAAAAAGATACAGGACCTGTCTCAGAAGATCATTGGGCTGAAGGGCAAGAAGAGGCCGGCTCTGAAGAGGGTGAGGGTGTCCGCTGACGCCATGATGGGAGCTCTGCTGGGCGCTAAGGTCAAAGAGTCCGTGGACTTCAAGGCCAACCTGAAGACTGTGAAGAAAGAGGAGGAAAAGGTAAAGGCTTTAACTAATACACAACATGATGTGGACTTCAATTCAGTTCACTGAGGATAATCCGCTCATTAAGTGCTGCTTTCCAGTCCTGTGTACATTAGATACACAAAAAACATTAAAAACACATAAAATAGGTTACAGTTGACAGTGCGCTGGAAGATTTGGAAGTTTAGCTTAAACAGAATACCTTTTCTTCAATACACATTGTTTGCAAACAAGGTTGCAGATATCATCTTAACTTTGGGGATCACACATTTGACCAACTCCCCCCCCCCCCAAAACTGCTGACCTTTTGCAGTAGAAAGTAGACTGATACAATTGGGAAGAGGTTTTAATTATTATAATTTTTTTAAACTAAGAATGCAGTTGGACAGAATTTGAGTGGTGTTTTAGTCGGACTGAGCTGATTTAAAAATGCTTATCTTTTCACCCCGCAGAAAGAGGAAGTGACCGACTGGCGTACGAACGTTGACACCATGTCCAAGTCCGGTATGGAGGGCAGGAAGAAGCTGTTTAATGCCGGGCAGTAGATTTTGTGGCAGAATTCTCTGTGAAAGATATTTGCTGCTCTAAAACAGGTGGAACCAGTGAAACATGTGACTGCTGTTTACTTTATAATGCAAGAGAATCAGGTAAAGACCAAGACAACAGTGAAAGAGTTTAACTCTGAATAATAATTAATTCAATACATATAGATTTTTACATAATGTATGACATATTGTGAAAAACCTATGTTTTAGCACTTATATGAGCACTATATTGCCTTTATAGTTTTAGCATCTATATGAATTCATGAACTCAGCTCCAGTTTTGGCTGTTCAGGTTACCTGTAGTCATGTAACTGGCTCGCTTTCTGACATCTGCTCCACGTAAACATTAATAAACAGGTAAGACTCAGAGACATTGCAGATTTGTGGTCAATTATAACTTGCATGCCCGTATCGCCAACTAAAGTGTCTTTTGAACCATGGACTTATATAACAACATAAAACACAGAGAAGAACATTTCTGTGTATACTTGTGTTTCTGAGAAAATAAAAAATGGATGTTGGGTTCAAGTGTTCATTGAGTTAGATTAGGTGAGCAACATTGAAAATGATGTGTCTTAGACATTATGATGAGAAGAAGCAGTGTTATAAATTGTGTATCCAATAATAAAATGTAAATGACGTTGCGCAGACTAAAATCCTGTGTGTCCTCTTGAATGAATCACACTATTGTCTGGCGGTATTTCATCATAATTTTGTCTACAATCAGAGATCTTGTCATATACAGCTTTTTATCATGGTAGCTCTCCCTTTAACATCTCTGGTGTATCAGATTATTGTGGACAAATGTTTAAAATAAAATATTGGGGCTGTTTTATAACAATATTGCATGTTTTATGATTTAAGCATAAATCTGATGGTTACTTGAATAATCAAAAATCCATTCACACATTCTCAATTAGTTTCCTAAAAAAGGTAAATCTTGTTAGTCAAAAAGATATTCACTGCATTGCATTTACTACCTAACTTTTTATTGTAACGTTAGCGTGAAATTATGTAAATCTACTTTTTGTGACACAGGCCAATGAGTGTAAGTTATGTGAAACAATGCAACAATTAGTTAGTTAAGCTAAATGTATGGAAGCCTGGTTTTAACTTTTGACGCGGACATTACATTCTCCCCAGTCCCTTAACGCACCTGCATTAATAGGCGGGTAATACAGCTGGGTTAACGTTAGGTTAAACTGTCCTTCCCTCCGCCTGAAAACAAAGTTGTCTTAAATTGCAGGCATTCTCCTACAGACCCCACAAAGCCCATTCAAAATAACATCAACAGCTAACGGTCGCTACTGTACCTCCTCAAGACCCATGTCTAAGAGGCAACGGTTGGTGGACGGTCACGCCCCTTCATCACCCTCCTTCTCCCTTTACGGGGGAACGTGCCTCCCCGCTACAACCACTCCTAATATGGGCATACCATTCGACAAAGGTACCGCCCACATGTGATATCAGCCCCTCTGATTGGAGGGATGGATTGTCATTCATCAACGTTCAGGGTAACAACTGCTGTACATGGCCGCACATTTACGACTGTTCCAGCTACTTTCAGGCCGGATTTAAAACGCACACAGGGTAAGTCGACATTTTTACAATATTCTGATTGTTTTGGGACGACTTTGCCACATGCCTGTCGTTATGTTTTTTTTAACGTTGGACTTGTATTTACCTTGGCCTGAGCGGCCATAATATAAACGGTATACACTACATAGAAACGCGTCCATCCATCCTTTCAGGCTGGTACACAAGCAGTGCAGCATCATCCTATGAAATGTTCGCATAGTTATTCTGCAAACGATATCGATAATTGTCTTGTGTCCAGCCTAAGAATAAAGCTAACGTTAGCTAACCGCTGTAACGGTATATATATCCGCTATCTGTCACTATAAGACAACCTCTGACCTTTTTGCTGGCACTATCTGCTCCTGATCTCAGATCAGATACACTGATCTGTGACTAAGTGGAGATAATACACTGAAAACTGTAAACGAATGGTAATTAATTAGTATAATTTCCCTTGTTTTTCACTAACTGCACAACTATTTAGTTAATTTCTGCTGAATGTGTGCAGGTTTCTGCTGTTGGTGCTTCGGATGTCCAAGTACAGACTCTTTCTTCTGAGGCATGGGGAGGGGGCCTGGAACAAAGAGAACCGTTTCTGCAGCTGGGTTGACCAGAAGCTGAGCGAGGATGGGGTGAAGGAGGCCCAGGACTGTGGAAGACTCCTAAAGGAGCAGGGCTACAAGTTCGACTTAGTATTCACCTCGATACTCAGCCGCTCCATCCAGACAGCATGGCTGGTGCTGGAGGCCATGGGTCAGGAGTGGGTCCCTGTGGTCAAGTCCTGGAGACTGAACGAGCGCCACTATGGTTCCCTGATTGGCCTGAACCGGGCAGAGATGGCTCTGCAACATGGAGAGGAAAAGGTGAAGTTGTGGAGAAGGAGCTACGCAATCACTCCACCTCCGATTGATGAATCCCACCCTCACTTCCTGGAAATCTACAATGACCGCAGATACACCACTTGTGACGTACTAAAAGAGAACCTTCCCCGAGCAGAGAGCCTGAAGGAGGTGCTGGACAGAATGCTGCCATACTGGAACAGCACTGTGGTGCCAGAGATAAGGAAAGGCAGGACTGTGCTGATTTCTGCTCATGGAAACAGCTGCAGAGCTCTGCTGAAACACCTGGAAGGTATGCTACTGAACTGAGCCAAGCTATTCTAAAAAGTGCTCTCTCAGCTTTTGTGTTTGTGCGGTAAATGCATTCAGTCTGCTGTTGTACGGGCTGCTGTTTCTAGTCATCAGCCATTGAATTGGGAAGGACATATTTCAGTTCCACAAATGGAAAGTTGAACTTGTGTAAAAAGGCCAGTGAGTTTATGTTACATTCGGCGATGGCTATTAAGTCCACGCTGACCTTTCATCACACTCGTAAGCTTTGGATGCTCCTTGCGCCACAGGACACCCCTTAACTTAACACATATGGACTTTTAATTAATATTTTGGAGCTTTTATCAACATGCTTCCGTTACAGCATTCATGTATGTTCGTTATCAAGCCTGGTTGTGGCTCGTATGTTTTGTGTTATCTTAATATAACTTTCCTTATTTCAACAGGTATATCGGATGAGGATATTGCCCGTGTGACTTTACCGACAGGGATACCTGTGCTGCTTGAGCTGGATGAAAACCTCCAGCCTGTGGAACCTCGACAGCTCTTGGGAGACCAGGCGAAGATTCAGGCGGCAATTAAAAAGGTGGAGGACCAGGGAAAAGCCAAACCGTCAACTTGAACACACTTAACTGTCTGATCTGGTTGCCTGTGTGCACTTTTATTAGGTACCGGTACAGTGAAAATTCTTGAAAAGACTCAAATAAAAATATATGACATATTACAATAACAACAGCACATTGTTAACACGATTCTAAGGAAAGGTGTAAAGTTGCTGTATGTGAAGTCGTGACCTGGATACAGAAAGTGTGTCATAGGTCAGACTGGTCCGACAGGAGCAGGAGGAAGTACTGTACTGTACTGTAAATGTTTCAGCGCTGTGTTGAGTTGTATTTTGTGTACGCTCTGATGTTTAAGCTAAATGTTACCACGCATGCCTGTATGGTGACTCTAAAGTGGTTCATTATTTATTTACCTTTTGACTCCACCTTGCTGATTACTTGTAATTTGGTGAAGCTGAAAAATCTTCAAGGAAAAACGCTCCTTTCTAAAAGATACTTTCCTGGTACATTGATGAGCTTTAAGAGTATTCCCTAGCATTTAAACATGTGCCTTCCATATTAACTACGTACTTTTTTTATAAAAGTTTCTTTTAAGGAGCATTAAACAGGTCTTGTGGTGATTTGGTGATTTTAGTTTTTTATGAAAGCACTCCTTTTAACAAATCTTACCTCTTAGAAATTGATTGCCAGGCTGTTCATTCCAAGAATGGGGTAAAACTGAGCCACAGAAAAGCTGTAAATATGCAAACTCATACCATCTACTAAACTGCTGTCACAGTAACTCATACTATTAAAGAGCCTACTCGGTAAGAGTAAGCAATATTGCTGAAGCTGTTTTATCATGAGGTTCATACAGCACATTAACTGTGAAATGAAATAGCTTGAGTTAAAAACACTGTGGCAATTTGGTGATAACTGCTTTATGCTTTGTACGTTTGGGTTTTGAGTTTTTACATTAAGAAAATAAAAATAATCCCCATCCTAATTAAATGCAACAACTGTGAATGGTAAAAATACCATTACTAAATTCACACATGTGCAATTTCATGTTGCTTATGTCACGTTAACATGTTTGAAAATGTTACAAACCACTTTTTGAGTCTGCACATTATTGTCATTGTATGTTACTGCTGTGTGTGGCATTGGATACTTTAATGTCCTTGATGATGACAGCACTGCATCATTTGTGTGTCATGATTGTTTGTTTTTGTTTCTCTGCCACTCATTTTGTACACTGGTCTGTTAGGTCAACTGAGGAGATATAAGTTACGATGATGCATTTGTAGCTACTAAAAGGAAAAATACTGATATATTTGTAATCTCATGGATTATTTATTGTCTTCCCTGCTGTTCACACCTTACCATACGAGAGCCTGCATGATGAAATAAAAGGGAATTTAACTTTTCCTAAAATACTTTTTTATTTCAGCGTTTTGTGTCAATTTCAATCTTCATTCTTCCTGACGCCCGGTCATTTCACAACAGGAAGGCGTGCCAGATGTCACACTGACATAAAGTTGGATATAAATTGTTTAATGGAGCAACAGAAACAAATTAGAGAACAAACAACAATGCTGTTTGAGAAGTAAACATGTGCCTGCAATTTGGATTCTGGTCGCCTTGAGCCCACTGGAAACAATAAACAACTCTGTCTGGCTACCACAGATGGATCCAGAGGAGTGGCTCCTCATTTCTCAAACATTTCTGTAATTTGGCCAAACCAGTGGGGCTGAGCCAGGAAGAAACCCTCTAATTGGATGGAAACGCTCTTCAATGGAAACGATCGTCAACATTATTCTTATTCCCATCTATGTGGCAGGAATGACACCATGTATCCTGGTAGATATTACAGGATACTGTATGGATCACACACTTCGCATGTCATTTCAGTCAGGCATCTTAACTACAGCTGTCATTTTACATTTCTTAACAATTATGCATTCCCACGAGCAGGGGAATGAGTGCAAGAGAACTTGCCATGAATTGTTTTCAGAATTATATAAAATACGTTTTTCATCAACTACTCAGAAAACTGTTATGCATTATATCCAACAAGTTATGTAGCCAGAAAGAAAACCATGCTGACAAAGTAATCTTCTCAGAAAGACTTTGATTTATGCTCAATGTAATTTTTAAAGAGCATATCCTAATAGAACCTATCAAATGTATATTACCGAGGGTAATATATAATCTCAGAAATAATCATGTGTGTAAACTAGAGGAATCAATTCAATTGAAATGTAGACACATCCCTAAAGTTAAACACACACACACACACACACACACACACACACACACACACACACACACACACACACACACACACACACACACACACACACACACACAGACAGAACATGACTGAGAGCTTCAGCAGGCGGGGCTGGCCGCTGCATCCTGGGCTTATAAACCTCTGGTTGCTCTCCCTCTGCTGATTTCCAGCAAGAACAATCCCTTTGGTCCGCCGGCCTGGTAAGTTTGACGATGACAATGTGTGATGCTAAATAACTTAAGTTAATGCAGAGAGAGAGAGGGTTGTTACATGTTTGTGGTCTGTGGCTATTATGGAAGAATTGGAGATTTGTCATCAGAGTGGAGCAGATAATTACCGGCGCTAACGACGACTAAAGTTGTGCTGGTCTCCAAACATGACTTGGTGTCATGACAAGGGAGGCGTGTGGCTCGAGTCTGAAACTTAACCAGCCGGTTTCGATGAAGAGCAGATGCTCTACATTCAACAGACTGTAACTTATCTGTTGACAGAACTTAGGTTTTATGTGATGTAGATAACTTAGTCCTCTACTCCTCTTAGGAAAACTAGTTGACATCTGATTTAATCTGGATACACCACAAATAGACCTATGCTTTTGAAAGGTTGTAAGGGAAGTATTCATATACATATAATGAATCTCACTAAAAGAAATTAATTGGAGAAAAAGCAGAGAATAAGCAGATGTTAAAAGGACCGGACAGGATGTAGAAGTTTCTCCCCTCTTTACGCAAATGTGTCCGCTGGCTTCAGAAGGGTCATCCTCTGGCAGAGGAACAGCTGGACCAAATGGCATTAAATTGTTTATTCGCTCAACAAAATCTCTCTATATACAGTATATATATATATATATAACTCTGTTATCCAAACATTCTAAAATGTTGCCAAACTTGTTTTAATGCAATACAAGTCAATAAATCCTTTCTCTCGATGGTCATCCAGTTAACTCCTTATGAGGTTCTGGAAAAGTTGAAACTGTAAAGCTTGTGTCGTTCAGTATATTTCTGAAGAGGGACAGGAATCAGAAGGCACTGCATCCAAACTGCATACATCAAATAGTGCAAGGAAGACAGGACCTGCATGAAGCAATTATAAGCTGAAACACATGCATTTAGTTGGTATGCCTCTACAAATTGGTGTCTTTGAGGCACTTGCATCTGCTCAGTCTGTGAATATTATAATTTGGCTTAGATTTATGTTGTACATTGAGCAGACGTGTGGTTGTGGAAAAGCAGTTTGGCGTGGAGGACGTGCCAAGTCAGACTCCTATTCCACAGATGGTATTGAAGATAAAGGCTCCAACCACGGTTGTGTGAGTTTATGACCACAGACTCGTTGGGGACTGGACACATGTTTGGGTTTGAGAGCATCTTCTCCCCTTCTCGGTTAAATCAAAGATGATTTCGAGTCGTGAGAGTGAAAACAGCTGCGTGAGTGTGAAAGCACACAGTCTGACGACAACAATACAATGAAGAAGCGATCACACATTTGTTTTTTTATGACATGTTAAGCTGGAGACTTTTGTCTCCCCCTTTGAAAAAGCTGCATCAAATCAGCTTGCTAAAAACACAAATGTCTGCTTGGTGCCGGTGACAAGAGAGAGTGGCATATTATCTGTCCTGAGGTATTTTTAAACAGTTTGAGTCCAAAGGTTCTCGTTAAAAAAAGAGTTTGTGAATCAATTGGCCAAAAGAGAAAAGTATACACATGTACGAGATTCTGCTGCTAATGTGTTTCTTCTGAGCACAAACGAGTCTTTGTCGCTCAAAAGTGTTGGGTTTGACAGAGAAGGATGCCGTCTGCTCGCTAGTTGTGCAGGTGGGACGCTCTAAATAGAAGAGGAAATGGTTTTCCACATCAGCAAATTACAGGAGGGTAGAGGTGAGTGTTAGTGGCTCTGACATTAATGGAGTCATTCATCAGCAATCAGTCGGCCATCAAGGCTGGCTTAAGGAGAAATAACATTCCTATACGAGAATGATTTAGAAGTCTGATTTATTTGTTTGGATATCCAGCTGTTCCTTTTCCACTGTGTACACTTTATAATATTGTAAAAACTCCTTCTCGCAGCCATAGTCCGTTATCCTACTGTCTCCCAGCAGCGTTATGGAAAGGTGAACATGAGCAATCATAATGGAAATTAGTTATTCTTGGATTGCTGCTTTGTAGAGCAGCAGGTATTTCCTAGAGTAAACCATGCTTACTGTCTATGGCCTTGCACCTTGCCAAACGGGGACACTACAACTAACACTGCCTGTGTACTTCCTTAAAAGGAGGCAGAGTACAACATTTCAGCTGAAGGGATGCAGAACAGGGAGTGCACATAGCTGCATCTATTTCCATTAAGTCGAGGAGGAAACTAAAACCCTGCTTGAAATTTAGATGCATTTAGCCTCTTGTGTCACCAAACACATTTTATTCCAGTTTCAACGATCACTCGGACTCTAACATTGTTATCATGGACAAAACATAGCAAGCAAGCAGCAATGTCCACTTTAAGGTACACCTGTCAGCTGATGATGGACTCCTTGTGTACTTTTGCTTATTAAAACAAAGCTGAGCCGCAGAGCACCGAGTGGAGAGCCGAAGAGCCTGAGCGAAGGCCCTGTTGAGCCTGTTAACTCTGCATAGAGGTGTTTATATCTATACTGCTATTTATCTAGAACATTGCGCTGCACTTTTACTGCTTCTTTTTTTGCACTTCTGGCCCAATGCTAAACTACATTTCGTTGTCCTGGTACTTGTGCAACGACAATGAAGTTGAATCTGAATCTGATAGAGATGTTTAGATGCTTTCAAATCTCCACTTTACCAGTCAATGGTTACCGACCACAAAGCAACAAACTCTGCTTTTCAATCAAACTGTACACACACATTTCAATGAGCACCAGAGGAGGTCACCACTACAGTATGTTGTGGCTTGTAAACTGTGTGGAATTTGTTTCCTCGTCGGGGACTTTTTCATACGTGACCATGTTTGGTCATGTGGAGAAAGCAGCTGCGGTTCTTTTTGATTGATTGCAAACGCAACTGTTTATCTATAAGTGTGTTAAAGCCCTTTCTTTATCTTTGAACTCAAACCGTATCTTATTTTAGGCTGTAGAGTTGTTTAAGGGACCTACATGTATATTATACAGCTGTTATTAAGTGAACATTTCAATAGAAGCATCACATAGTATTCACCAGTATAACAACCTGACAAGTCAAATGCTTTACACTTCAGTATGTACCTGTAGTTAAACATCTCCATTAAAGGTCAAAGACAGCTGCTGGCTTCTGAAGTCTTTACTGAAAGACAATATTGGAGAATATAATAATGATGGATTCACAAAAGTATAGATTTACTGTCAAATGTGTTATATTGTCCCTAAAAACCCAAACCAGATGTGTAAAATGACACATCGTTAGACAGGGTGGTTATGTGCTATTTCTTGGTCAATGATCTGTTTGCCTGCAACAAACCGCCCATAAATAGTCTGCGCTATAATCCCCTGTACTATGGCAATATGTCAATTTTAAACATGTTCTTTTTCTTCAATAAATAAAAGAAATAGACACAAGGTGTTGCAGGATTTAATTAGACCTTTTGACAGAGCCAGGCTAGCTGTTTCCATCTGCTCCTAGTCTTTGTGTTAAACTATAAGTCATATAACTCTTTGAGAAATGCTGATTGAATTTCTCAAAATGCTGAACTTTTCTTTTAAATACCCATTGAAAAGCACAACACATTAATTTATACAGAAGATTTTATTAGCACTCACATTAGCCTCAGTTATATGTCTAGCTTGGTGAGCAGTACACCGAGCAGACAATAAAGTTATAGCTAGCTATAGAGTAGTAAATTAGTAGAGATACAACAGTATTTTTTTTAATTCAGTTATTAGGTTTCTGGTTTCCTTTTTGTATCATGCACACATTGTATTCAAGAAAGAGGGAGATAAAGAAAGAGAGCGCTGTAAAGTTACTAATATCCAGCTGCGTGCATGTCTTTCCAGAACATTTCCCGATTGAAGATATGAGACCTACTGTAACTGCCAAACCAAATGTAAATCATGCATCAGAGCCGAATGCTTCACTCTGCCTCCTTTTGATGTCTGATTAATACAATTGCAGACACTCTGTAAATACACCATCATCGAGCCAGTGATTACGAAGCCAGACAATATACAAATAGTACATATGGTGTGTACACAATGATGGTATGAATAAAGACACACATGTAATTATGGGGCTTTTAGTGGAAGGCTTTTAACTTTTGTATTACATACCGAGCACTTATGTCTTATAAGACTTATAATAACCTTCAGTAGACCACTTGAGGAATTCTCAGGCTAAATCCTTGTTGGCTTCAGAAACAAAGGATTAAAATGTGGGCTTAGTGTGATTTAACTCCTTTTGATGGGAAACACTGGCATTAGATACTTCCAAAAGCAAACTGTTTCTTTTTGAGAGCTGTATCCATTATTAACATGTAATAGGTCACGTAGTTAAGCTTTAAAAGTATGGTTAATTAATTCATGCCTTCAATAGTAGTCACTGCCTAAATCGCACATCACATCACATCACACATAATATATTAAGTAGATTTCCCCTAAATATGCCAGAAAACTTGCTGTAAGTGGGCTGAAATAGTAACGTCACCATAGCAGCACTATGATGGGTGGACTGACATTGTGTTTGTGCACTTATTAAGTAAATGAGACATGTTGTAGACATGTTAGTGAGTTTTAGATGTGTTGGAAGGCATATTTTTTGTAACTTTTGACAGAACCAGACTCACTGTGTGACCCCTGCTTCCAGTATGCTAAGCTAAGCTAATTACCTCATGGAGCTAGCGCCACAGCTAACTCCCAGACAGGAGAGTTGTAGTATCTTCTAATCACAGTCTTGAAAATGAATATATTTTAAAAGCCTTATTGTGTCATGGTGTCTTTGTGTGCTTCCAATTACAACTTGCTCTAGGTAGCTAGCCGTGAAATACTGAAATGTAAATGTTGTATTTAGGTATAATGCACAAGTCAACATTTCACATCCATGCCAATGCCAACATCAATATGAATATATATGAGCAGTGTCTGGTGAATGTTAGGGGAAGCACTTGGCCATCGGTAAGCCAACGACGAGTTTCCAGTTGCATGAGAGCAGAGTGACCGTGCAGAGGTGTCAAGAAAAAAGGTGCTTCAGTTTATCCAGATGAGCCAAATCAGTGACAGATGTATGAACAAGAAACTGTCCTGGGTACCCGTCATGTGGGAATGATTTGTGGAATTGGTTCAGATTCATGACAGAAACACTACGTTATAAGAACCTACAACACGCTGCCTACATAGAAATGAAAGGTTTACAAGGTTGAGCATTTGGAGCTTTGAGGGAACAGGCAGAGATTTCTCTCGAAATGAAAACGCCAATATGATTAGTTCTTTCATCTACGGGGGGCTATGCCTTTACATTTGGTTTTATTTCAGTTTTAGAGCAGGAATAATTTTAAACACCTCAAATCCATTACCTGCCTGGTGACTGATGGGATAGCTCTTATGTTGAGGTGAGTATCAGTGTGTGTCTGTGGGTGCGTCCACATTTGTGAAAAAAGTAGGGAAAAAAAGGTATTTGTGTAGCTGCCAGAGTGGTGAGTTTTTTAAGTTTTAGAAATGCAGAACTTTGCTGGCCCTGCTGGACCGGGGCCAATCCAAACAGGCCTGGATACCAACTCTGACATGTCTGCGAGCTGTTAGCCTGCAGGTCAGGCAGCTCTTGTTTGTTGCTCCATAGAGTCCATAGTGCTTAGAAACAGACCAGCCTTTGTCATCCCCAGACCTTAATTGGTCCCATATAAGAACAGCTGTGAGGGAGGGATGGATAACAGTTTGTCTCACGTTTTATTGGGAGAGGAATTATGTCCCTTTGATTAGGGTTGAATGGAATGCAGAAATTCCAATGCAAAATGCTTTTATAAGAAATATTACCTAACAAATGAGGTTCTTCTCAATGACGATGGTGACAATGACAATGCTAATGCTAATGTTGGTCATCGTGATATGATATGATGATATGTCCTCATGGTACAAGGTGGGTACTGTACATGAGAGCGGAGATCACATAGCTGGAATACCTCCTACCATCACTGTGAGGGATACTCTGTGTAATGATGAGAGATGTGGGGAGGAGGGGTGAGTGCTGTTTCGGACACCTGCATCTGGTGGTAATATTACTTCATCCCAAGAATCATTCCATCCTACGATACAAGAATAAGAGTCTCAAGACATGCAAGCAGCTACTGTATAGCGATCTGCAGTGCTTTGGGCTAAACGCTAGCTGCAGCATGCTTGCATGCCCACAGTGGCGATGCTAACATGCTGTTGTTTGGCAGATATGTTTACCATGTACACCATCCTAGTTTAGCATGTTAGCATACTGTTAACCTTACGGTGGCTCTAGAGGGAAGCGTTCCATCGCTCTTATAGATGTTACGATATTTCACTGGTTAAGTAAAAATGTTGATGATGCTGGTGGAGCTAGATAACAATTCACAGGATTACCAACAGTATAAAGATCTCTGCTAACTTTCAATCCATTTTAAAGTTGTTGAGATAAATCCAAATGGAACAAAGCGGTGCCAGCCAGTCTGTTTTTCACCTCTCGTTTTTCATGGACTCGACAGATCATACAAATCATCATGTTTTAGACCATAGCAACAATTACCTCTCCAAACCTCTGAACATGTTTTGTCCACAAGATATTTTGGGTTTCAATAAATAACTGTCCGGGTTTTTCCAGGGAAGGGATGTGTAAAAGAGTGTCGTCCTTTTCCAGGAAAGCTCTTGTTACCCATGGAGTGGATGTTTTAGAAAAGGCCTCTGTTTGTTAGCCTTTGTGACTGTATATGGTGTCGGCCATTGTAAAAACCAAACTGATGACCAACTTCTCACTGTTGGTGGGCTACTCTTCAGAAGATACAGATAACTAAACAAATGGAGGATACTGAAGTGGCCCTCTTGATGACACTGTATGTGTTACATACCTTTGTAGGATCAAGAATGATAAGTGCTTGGTAAATGTATTGCGTGTATATATATACCATATATATATATATATATATATATATATATATATATATATATATATATATATATATATGGTATATATATATATAAAACTTTGAGATGTGGAGATCCATTACTGGATCTCCACATCTCAAAGTTTTATATATATATATACCATCTTACCAATATTTTATATGTATATATATGTATATATATACATATATATATATATATATATATATATATATGTATATATATAAAAAATATTGGTAAGATGGTCTCTGACCAAAGGGTTTGAGCCAGATTTGTAATTCAGCCTTAACGACACACAAAGTCTCAAGTGAGTCTTGCTTAATTTGAGACAATGTAGGAATCTGAATATGTGTTTTATTCGAAAAGCCAAATCCAATCAAATTATTTCCACTCACTGGCCAGTGGTTTGGAGCATTGACTGTGTTGACAGGTTTATCAAGGGAAACATTTTGAGAGATATCAGGGAGGGGAAAGTGAGACGGAGGCAGAGAGCAGGAGTCAGGTTGAGGAGGAGGAGGGAGGCAGAGAGAGAAAGAGAGGGGAGCAGAGAGGCAGGCTTTGCCTTTTCTGGTAGTTGAAGTCGCTGAAAGAACAAGCAGGAATTCTTTGTGCTGCAGAAGGGCTGAGATATAAACCAGACTGTAGAGGTTGATATATGAAGAGAGGGGAGACACCGACGTCAATGGACTAAACTCCAGCTACTGCTACGGTATTGTAAACCAACAGTTTTCGAGTTTCTACTCTTGTCATGAAGCTGTCTTGGGTGGTCCCCGATACTTTGATGTGCTACTGATTTAGAGCTCTTTTTTCTTTTTTTCCTCCTTTTTTTTTTTACCATGCTAGTTTTTTCGCCGCAGTGAGGGTTCGTTATTTAATATTAAAGCTAACAAGTTGGGAAATCCCAATGATGATGAACATCTGATTCATCTTATGGTTGTAAGATCCCAAAGTACTCCCAATGTACTCCCAAAATGTGCCTTATACTGCAGTAATCAGACTTTCCAAGCATGTGTTTCATCAAGTATGCAATCCAAGACAAACTAATTGATGATTGACTGCCTGATTGTACTGAATTCATCGGACGTGATCTGATATCGCATTTGTGTCTTTCAGTGAGAAAGTGAGGAGAATCTTTTGGCCATCATGGACGATGACTTTGACCGCCGCATGGAGCAGAGGAGGCAGAGGAGAGAGCAGATGCGCGTCGACACTGACAAGTGAGTGAACCATCGAAGAATATATAAACGGAAACACATACACGGGTACAACAACACGGATGCATGATAAAAGTGCTATAAAAGGACACGAAGGATCTTAAATTAAAGCCTCATTAGTTTTATCACTGTTTCACAACTCACACCTGACTGTCAGCTTCAGTGCACCATATTTGATCAACAGGAGCTTTTATAAACCACATGTGCAGTCTGTGCCAAAGTTATTAGACAGCAGCTGCTCCCAAGGAAGTCCCATCTATACAGTTGGTACTAGACTGTGCGTTGGAAAAGACCGTTTTCTGTTGGGACAAACTTTAGAGGTGTTGACGTGTTTCAAAATAAATATGTTTCTCCTTTAATCTTGCAAAGTCTTGGAGACATCTGGTCAGTGATCGAGGTGCTCTGTTTGCATTTGTGTGTCCGTCTTCCAGTTTTTGCACTTTTCCATGAGGGACTTGTGCGTTTTGTGCATCTCCACATGGAGCAGCAGAGCAGAAAGGACTTGGGTGGTTGTCAAGCGATGACAGTTTAATGATCTCCACTGCCTTTTTTTTCCTCGCTCATTAGGAAGTCATCTGGCTGTGCTGCTGTTTGGATTAGTCTGTCGCCTCCCTCACGCTCTCTTTGTGCTCAGATAAATATGCAATACTGTTCAAGAGTTATCGCTCACATCCCCTCTGGCGGTGTAATGTTGCAGGTTTGACTCTGTGGAAATGATCTCACAACATCAGAACAAAAGAAAAGTGATGCCAACATTCAAGGGAAGGGAAACTCAAACTGGAATGCCTTTCAGTTGAGCTACATTCATATCACAATATGAACAAACAAGCTCTTTTTGGCACAGGACAAGCAACACCAGACCCCACGGTGAAGTGGGGCGTAATTAGCAAAATTGCTCACACCTGTAGCCGTCAGCTGCTGCTTAATTACAGAGCTATTAAAATAAGAATCCAACATTAGGATGAATTTGGACTACTGGAGCCTACAGACACTAAACCTCTCAAGATTAATCAAAGAGAAACGTTATTTGAATTTGATTTGACTTTGATTTCAATCTGATTTGTCTGTCTTTTGATTTGAACATATAACCGTCATCTCCCCCCCCCCCCCAACTATCATTCATTAACCAGTAAAGTATGGTTTGCGTCAGAACAGCCTGCTCTTCCATCTTCTTCATCCGTGCCATAGATCTCCATTGTTTTAAAACCACGTTAATGAGCCACATTGTTGCACCGGGTGACATGTCCCTTCATCACAATGAACATGGCCACTGTGGTTTGTTACAATTCCACCCCACATAAATGTGTATCAATCCAGAGCTAAAAATACACCCCTAAAACCTGGTCTTTCTACTCCTGTTTGTCGCTTAGCTATAGCAGAAAATCATCTTCAGTTGGAATGACATTTTGTGAAAAATATAGAACCTCAGATTCATCTTTTAAGGGATGAAGGTGAAATTTGGCCATGACCACATGATCCAGATGTCCATACAACCAATGGCAGCGCTACACCGTTATTTCCTTCCAGTTCAGAAGTCATTTGTTGTCATATTAGATCAGCTAATCATCAGAGCCCCATTGGAAAAAAAAGGCGATGCTATCAAACTTTCTCACAGTCCTGCAGCCCGCTCCGCCAGCGGTGCCAACCCAGCCTGCCCTCAGACCCTCTGCAGCCCGAGGAAATGCTGCAGACGCTGGAATGTTTTGACTGCCTTTTCTATTTCAGCACGGATAGCCTGCTCTCAACGCTTCAGACTGGCAGTGTGAGAGGAGTTTTTTTTATTTTTTTTTAGCCTCCTTTTTTCGACAAAGAGCTCTCATTATATTTCCCTCCATCCATCTATGTGTCACGTCCCCCGGGGTTGTTCGTCTGAAAATGTAACTGCAACATTTCGACATCACTCTCACAGCAGGCCAAAAGCTTTAGGTGGAGTGATGCCTAATTGTATCGCTTCCTCAATGATTGATCCGGGCGACCCATGCCGTGCCAGGGAAACCTTTGCCTGAGGATTTGTTGGATTTCTGCATCGTTTGTTTCTATTTAGAAGGCAGAAAGGACTCTTGTGTTTCCCATCACCTCTTCCCTTCACAGCATCTGTAAACCATTGTGTTGCGGTTTCAGGAAGAGCAGAGGGAAATAATACCCATGCTCCATCAATGGGCCATTTCAAGCTCTCTCCGTGCCTCATAAAGCCTGGTAATGCTTGGAAAGATACTCGCTCGGCATGCTCCGAAAATCTCCCTGTGGGTTTACTCACAGTTGGATGAAAGTTTATGGCAAGATGTGAGCGAGATGAGGAGGGTTGAAAAACCAGGACAGGAGGATAAAGACTTTTATGTCTTGTGTTAGTGATTTTTCCCTCGTCTCTATCTCTTTATCTTCCTCCTTTTTCACCCTTCTTCTTGCCAACAATATCTCTGTTTCTCAATATGTTTCTTACATTAATAAATGCCAAAAGGGGTCATTGCTTTGGAAGCTCTCGATTTCTTGGATGTGACGTTCTGATCTCAGACACATGTGGTGTGTGTTTCTTATTGTTTCTTGGACTGTTTTCCCTCACTCGTGACATCTCCAATCTCCATCATATCTGTGTGGCTTGTATCAGTGGTTCACAACCTAAATGTCAGGGATCCTCAGATACATCCGTTACACAAAAGACTGTGTGCATTTTGAAAAATAGATATTTCCATCTCCTCTGGCCTCCAGAAATCTTTACAGTTATTGAAACAATCAAATATCATGTCAACCCTGAGGTCACAACACAAGCAGGTCAAATTTCCAATACATATTCCAATATATTTCTCAATATCTTTAAACAGCTGCTGTTTACACGCTCGGATACAAACGTTGCTGATTTACTGATGAAATAAAAATATGTAATCATGCATGAGAAATACTAAAGAGTTGCATTTTGCTACTTTAAAATGCATTAGTCAATTTGAACTACCATTCAAAAACCTAACTTTAAAACAAAACAATAAGTGACAACTTAACTTCCCACTATGGAATTTCCATTTTCTAGTTTTTTATTAACATGTATTTATGCATCTGTATGTGTGATATTTCAGGGAGGGTTACACCAACGACGATGAGGAGGAGGCTCGGGAGCAAAGGAGACGTGCAAGGGAGGAGAGGAAGAAGATGAGGGACTCAGACGAGCCTGGAACCACTGATGTTATCGACACTAACAGGTA
This sequence comes from Cyclopterus lumpus, assembly GCF_009769545.1. Taxonomy (NCBI): domain Eukaryota; kingdom Metazoa; phylum Chordata; class Actinopteri; order Perciformes; family Cyclopteridae; genus Cyclopterus; species Cyclopterus lumpus. Next base: position 8,183,877 of record NC_046971.1, on the reverse strand, counting down.
AAGGCCTCACGTCGACAAAGTCTACAAGTGTTGACAAATTAATTCAGAGTGAGCCACTATCAGCACAACTATGCTTTTAATTCATCACCACTAGCCACAGAAAAAAACCAATCAGAGACTTGACCAGGCAAAACAATGGAAATCTGTAGATTCAATATCCATTTTCTTTACTATTTTTTGGGTGGATTTTATGTGGTTACAGTGTGACGGAGACAGCCGGTGCAGAAGGTGCAGAAGGTGCAGATGATGACCAGGTCTTGTTGGAGCGCCTGGCCAAGAGGGAGGAACGCCGCCAGAAGAGAATGCAGGAGGCCGTGGAGAGACAGAAGGAGTCTGACCAAACCGTCGGCACCACCAACGGCTCAGATGGCGTACATACGGAGGAAGAGGAGGAGAAGGAGGAGGAGGAGGAGGAGGAGAAACCAGCCCAAGAGGAAGTGGCCGAGAGTGATACTAACTCCTGGAGGAAAGAGGAAGAGGACGAAAAGGAAGATGAGATGGTAAGTGAAGATTTGGAGATAGATCGTTTGGGCTGAGAAATATTCTGTTGTCGCTGATGTTTTTCTTCTCTCAGCAGGAATCAAGAACCGCAAGCATAATAAATGAGGTATCGTCTCTTATATTAACTCTCCACCAACTTAATTACGTTGATTTACATGCATTAATTGACACAAAACTGCATTTTATAGGAGGAGATTGTGGAGAAGGCTTCAGCAACCGAAGTAGAGGATGAGCAGCCTGATTTAGGAAAGAACGATGCTGAGGAGGAGGCTGTTCCTGATGTTGACAAGGAGGAAGAAGAATGGAAGAGGAAAGAAGAAGAGGAAAGGCAGCAAACAGAAATGGAAGAAAAGATGAGGATAGAGGAGGAAGAAAGGCAAAAAAAGGAAATGCAGGAAAAGGTCAAGAAAGAGGAAGAAGAAAGGCAGCTACATGAGGAGGAGGAGAGGAAGAAGAGGGAAGAGGAAGAAAATCAACAAAAGGAAATGGAAGAGAGGCTGAGAAAAGAGGAGGAAGAAAAAATGAAAAAGGAAAAGGACAAAAAAATGAAAGCAGAAGAGGAGGAAAAACAGAAAAGGGAGATAGAAGAGAGACAGAAGAAAGAGGAGGAGGACAAACGGAAAAAGGAGATGGAGCAAAAGAAGAAGAAAGAAGTGGAAGAAAAACGCCAGAAAGAGCTGGAAGAGAAGAAGAAAAAGGAGGAGGAAGAAAAGCAGAAGAACAAAGAGCTGGAAGAGAAGAAGAAGAAAGAAGAAGAGGAAAAGCGGAAAAAGGAGGCAGAAGAGAAGAAGAAAAAAGATGAAGAGGACAACCGCAAAAAGAGAGAGATGGAAGAGAAGACAAAGAAAGAGGAGGTATTGATGTGATTTATTGCATAGCAAGCCACTTCAAAAACACAGAAAAGTTCAACACAAATATTCCCGTCTGTAAAGTAACAGAATACAGACAATTCATAATGTAATAAAGGTCTTAATCTTTTAGATTAAATGGCACCGGGGGACGACCCCTTGTGATCTATCCAGGATTTGTTCTCGTGTTGCAGATATTTGCCGTATGATACGGTTTTGCGGCGGCGTCATACATCACCGAGCAGTCACAGCGTTGGTTTCATTTGGCCTTGACGATGTCACAGCATGCGTCCTCGTCCGTTTACATCTGCGACACATTCACTGCCCCACTGGCTTTGATTGAACCCGTGTTTGATGTCTTTGTTGTGGGGTTTTCTCCATCGTGCGTTTGGACTGAGCCTGTTGCTTTTTATTATTTTAATAATGTTCTTCCATTTCTGTCTTGCGCGTAAAGGAGGAGAAGCCAAAAAGATTTGGTTTTAAGGAAAAGGTAAAATGAACATGTCATCATTTTCAAGTATATTCTTTATATTTTCTTTTGAAATATCGAGCATGTGATCAGGAAGAACTTTTAGTAGTTCAACTTTTTCCCTTTTTTTTTTTTTTTTGCCAGAATGAACCAGCCAAACAGAACGGAGGGCTCTTTGAGAATAAACTTAAGAAAACTTCAAGGTAAAGTATTAATTTTCACCTCATCACTATCTTTTGTATCGATCATTAAATAATTGTGTGTGTGTATGTGTTTGTGTGCAGAGACAACGCTCCCTCCAGCAAGGCAGGTGGCGTGGAGCAACAAGAGGCCGAGCGTAAGCTGCAAGAGCTGAAGCGCCGGCGAAACGATGCCGAAAGCGAGGATTTCGAGAAGATGAAGCAGAAGCAGCAGGACTCAGAGGCCGAGCTGGAGGAGCTGAAGAGGAAGAGAGAGGACAGAAGGAAGGTCGTGGAGGAAGAGGAGAAGCAGAAGAAACAGGAGCAGGAGGACAAGAAAGCCAAAGAACAGGTGATGTTGGATTTCACAGCATCATTTTTTACTTTAGCTTGATTTGATTGGGGACTCGAGTGTGACAGCTAAGTGTGCTTTTCCTAACAGGAGGAGAGGAAGAAGATGAAGGAGGAGATAGAGAAGAGGAGGGCGGAGGCTGCAGAGAAGAAGAAACAGAAGGAGGAGGAGTCTCCAGCAGCTGCCTTTACCATCAGTCCCAAAGGATCCTCAAAGGTGAGTTCTGGAACAGTGTTTCAGGTAACAAATCACATATACAATTGTGTGTCATTTGCCATGAACACATTTTATTTTTCAATGCTTTGAACACCACAAAGAAAACCCCATTGCATTGAAGAACACACTATCTTCCTATCTACCTCTACAGGAAAGTCAGACTTGGTAAATAACTTTAAATGATCCCAAACTAAAAAATAAAACAGCTATCTCATCATAATGTTACGAGAAGCATAAGCCCCAACACCCAACACTGACATTTTGGTAAATACACTCAATCACTTTTATGATGAGAGTTAGATGAGATCAATGTTACTCTCATATCACAATTTGGTATCCACCTTCTTATTAACTGTATTCAACGTGTATTCAAACTATTCTTATAGTTCATACAGAGGTTGTCATTACATCACATTTAATAGGTCTGTTTTTGTATTTGTCATTTCCCGTTGTGAGACATGTTTCACAGTTTAATGTGGTTGTTTGTTCTGCTGTTCCCATTTCCAGTCCTCTTATATCACCCATGTGTTGCTAGTTGACATAAAACTTAAAAAAAGATGGGAGCTGGCGTCTGTTCTCAAATACGGCTATTTTTGTACAAGACCATGACTGGGTCATTTTATTAGTTTTTTTTTAGTATCTTTGGAGGAATGTTGAGAATTATGTGTGCGCATACACGGGAGGTATAATTAATGTTGGACATTATCTCTCAGTGTGTGTGAGAGAGTGTGTGTGTATGTGCTGGCTCCCTGACAGCCAAACTCTCCGGTTCAATCACTCAATAACAGAGAGACCTTCCCAGGGACGGACTGTTATTGAGTGAGGTTGTCTTGGAGACAGGAAGGAAGCCAATATCTATTTGTGAAAGTCTGTTTGAAAACAGTTTGTAACTGTTTATAACCCTAAAATATGCGGTTTTGTGCAGATCGGGGCAAAGGCAGAATTCTTGAGCAAATCAGCCCAGAAAAGGTGAGACATGAAAAGTATAAGTGAATAAACACTCAAATTGAATTGTGAGCAGCCCTAATTCATAATAATTGAATGTGTTGTTCATCCACACAGCCGAGTGTCTCACACTCCAATTGTCTCCAAGATAGGCAACCGACTGGAACAGTACACCTCTGCCATCCAGGTGAGACTCATTTTTAAGTATCCTGGGCCGTGGTGGTAATCGAGTACTCAAATCCTTTATTTAAATTTATTTAGGTAAAAGTACGAACACAACAATTGTAAAGTACTCCATTATAAGTCCTGAATTCAAAATCCTACTCCAGTCAACGTACAGAAGTATTTACAAAAGTAAAAGTATTTATTTTGCAAGAAAAAGGCCAAACACATTTTTTATAGTGTCAATGTGAAAGTAACGTTTTACAAACAGTGTTGCTTTTTTAGATAAATCTGAAGGGGCTTTGAGATGATTAATGAGGTTGGAAAGAAGAAAAAACAAACATTTCTAATCATTTGTCTCAATCTTTTCTTTTTGGTTTGACATTGAATAATTGAACCTCTTTGTGCCTCTAAACACTTGACATAGTCTGGGAAGTCTAGAGAGTAAATCTGTCTTTGGTGGAACTGATACCAGCCCACAGACATCTTAAACAAGACAAGAGGTCCAAATCAGAAGCAGCGTTCTGGTTTGTGTTTAAATGCATTTGTATTTTAGAAGCTCTTTAATGTTAAATCATAAATCTCTAAAACTATAGCTGAAAAATGCCAACATTTGCCTCTGAAATGTAATAGAGTAGAAGTATAAAGTTACAAAATATGGAAATGCTCAAGAACAAATTCTGAAACATTTAACTGAATTAAAATGTACGTGTCACCACGGCTCCTCAGTCAATGTAGCTCTGTTTCTGCCCACGTAAAAGTAGTCAAATCTATCCTCTACGTCCACAGGGAAACAAGGACGTCAAATCCCCAAAGTCTCCGATGGTGGATATTCCTACAGGAGGCGCACGCAGCATCAAGAGCATGTGGGAGAAAGGCAATGTCGGCAGCTCCTCTGATAGTCCAACTCCTGCCAACAAGGTGAGGGAAAGCGACCAAGAGGGGCGGTTGGAGCGATTTAATAAAGGATTTGAATATTTGAGACGTCTCTTTTTTTTAAAATCCAGGATGTATCTGGTATCAAAGGCGGGGTGGCTGGACGTTGGATGGCAAAGCCTCCAGAGCCGGAGAAGACTCCAGCACCAGCAGCCGCAGCATCACCAGCACCAGAACCAGGACCAGCACCAGCACCAGCACCAGCAAAGCCAGCAGTAAGACCTGATAAATCCTTGTCTTGATCACACACACATACACACGCGATTGGAAACTAGACACCAGTGTTAAGTAATCCCTTGTTATTCTGCACATGCTAATGTTCTCATTTCCACATCACCATGCCAGTGCTTTGCTGGCTGCAGCCTTTATATATCTGAGCACCAAGGCTGGGAACTGGTCCTGCCGGGAGTGTAGTGACACCACATGGACAGTTTCCTTCACAGCACCTGTTACCAAATCCTTTTATTGAAAAAAAAAAGTATTTTATTCTCTACATGATGTGACAAAAGTCTAAACACAAAGCACTGAGCTGCAGCATGTATGTGTCAGCTGGCTGAATGCCAACATGCCACTGTGACTCCATACTTAAAGTCTCCTTCAGACAAGGGCAAAAGGTCATATCCCTTCACATGTGTCTTATTATTATCCTATTTGACGCCGCTGACCAAACAACCTTACAAGTAGAGAAGTTAAATGATTAATTTGGTTTATTTATTATCATTCGGTGCCAAAAAATACACAAGGACCGTACTTGGTGAACACCATGTCCTTTCCTTAAAGCGGGACACCAGCTGCTAGTCTTCCCAGATCTCCTGGAGACACTCTGCTATGTTCACATGCTACTGCATGCTCGACAACGTGTGACATTGTCCGAACGGTAAATTTATGAGCGAGATATCTTTAGTGCCTTGGCCAGCAGAGGAGGGGTTGTAACCTTGGCGTCAATTATGTGGCAACACCTCCACCTAAAGGGATTAGGCTGAACAGCAGAAACGTGTCTGATGTCTGTGTTCTCTTGTGTACGTTTACTGTGTTGTTTAATGCTCTTCTACTTTCCTTTCCTCCTTCCAATTGCACTCATTCTCTCAGCTTTCCTGTCTTCTCCTGCTGTTCTTTGCCTACTCTTCTTCAAACTGGTAAAGGTGCCATTTTGCATATATTTCACACTAACTAGCACAAGTATTATTAGTATTACTAATAATATTAGATACTAAACTAACTACTAAATTACTATTAAAGGCCAGGGGTGGAACGCAATTATGAGCATATACCCAAGGACTGTACTAGCTTGGAGGTACTTAGCTTGGGTATTTTCATTTGATATTATTTTATACTTCTACTCCACTACATTTCTATTGCCTCCACACGACTCTCAACATGGCGACAGCTGTGCAGCTAACAATGCTAACAGTGCTAACAACGGCAGCAGTGCTGATACGGATAACATTGTTTATCTGAGGGGGACTTGGAGGGCGGGCACTGTGCCTTTATGACAACGACCGTGACAGAGAAGCTTTAATAACACAAAAACACACACAGAAAGTGGGGAAAGTGACTTCAATCTCTGCTCAGGTAGACTGCACTATATCTTTACATAGATAATAATTGTTTGATGCTAGGGTAATGTTCTGAATATCGTAAAGATAACTATTAAATATATTATCCTGCGAATACAATTTTTCTCAGGACTTTTAATGTTAAAACACTGTTGTGTATAATTGCAACAGTGTACATCTTTCACCCCTGCATCAGACTAACGGAGTCATGTTTGGTTCTTATTGTAACAGGATGTGAAACCAGGTGACATCGGTAACAAGCGTGGCATGTGGGAAACCAAGAAGAGCTCTGCACCTGCCAAGGTAAGACACACACACACACACACACACTCACACACACACACACACACAAACCTTTACCTGACATGCTCCTGTTTGTTTGTTTCATTCAGTCTACCAAATAGAAGGTGGAAAGAGGTAATTTGTGAATCTATGGCTGCAACACTCAACGCACGTTCCACCGACACGGAGTGATGGATTTGTGGTGTTTACACTGTTTTCATGCCGTTTCTCAATATGCATATGATTGGGATCGGAGTTGCATTTGGACTACCTTTTCTTAAACATTGCAAGAAAAAGTTGTTCTTGGTGGGTTGTGAAAAGCTTTGCTACTTTTTCTAGCAACTGTTTGATTTTCCGTTAACAAAAAGTTGGCAGTCCAATCTGGCAACACACTCTTGATCTTGTTTCTTTTTCATTTCAGTCAATTCAGAAGGTGAACACATATTTTTTTTTAATCCGTATGATGCTTATGATAAAACATGATGTTTAAGTAAGTTACATTATACAAAATATTTGAGAGATGGGTGTGTTTCAAGGGGAAGGTTAGGTATTATGTTATTACTGAAGGGATGATAGTCTCATTATTTTTGAAGAGCAGAACAGGGTATTTCAATTTACATTAAAGTTAGGCCGTATGCAGATGACACCATTTTATCTTCATTATGCACTTTTACTTTTTCATGGTAATCTAATTGTGACAATTCAGTACTTTATGTAATACCAATATGTAATTCAGTACTGTATATTATAATAATCCCCTATCCCACCATAATATTTCCATACAGTCCCTAACTCATTAGTCAGTCTACGATCATTATCTCTTGTTAAAGGTAAGATGTATTCTGAACTTAAAAACTCTTTTTGAGTTGCCTGAACAGAAGTGAAATTACTGATTTTAATTCAATGAAGGAGATCCCAGCAGTTGGTGTCGATCTCTGTATTTCCGTTCCTCCCTCCTCTAACACGCAGAGACTGTAATATTCACCACATCATGTGTATGCTGTCACTAGTTCCCACACTGGGTTTGAGGACATTAATAGTAATCCCTGGCTCTGATGATGTTTTTTATTTGGAACATGGATTATTGCATACACGAGTGTGCTCTGTTGTTATTATACAATGTTTTGGCTGCACTGTGCACAACTTTATCCGGATATTATGATTAAATGCATGTGGTTGTGTTTGAGTGCTGTGTATGATCCATTTCTAAAGACTGCAGTGCTTTAAAAAGACTTGTTGGATTTGACCATTTTGGGGAAGGTTTTGGACGGTATACTATCTGTGGGAACGTGGTAGAATATAGTTAGTCCATCTTTATGAGTCATGTTTTACATAGCATGCTATATATATATGTTGTATCATTTATCCCCCCTCTCTTAGTCCAAGATATACCCATTTATGAAACACAGCTTTCTATGTGATTTACCATATTAGGATCTACATTAGCTCCAAATAAAGCAAAAGCTTTTGCTCTGCATAAATTGAGGAATTATTTCAACACCGTTTGCTGATCTCATTGGGCAATACTAAAGATGTGGTTTACAGTCTTTTGCTGACTCCCCCCCCCCCCCCCCCCCTCCAATTGTTCGTTAATCTTGTTTCTTCATTATTTTTTGTTTACAGGTGGCAGTCGGAGGCAAGAGCAAGTTTGTCACTAACAGTAAGTTTCTTAGTGACTGTAAAAAGTTGTACATTTGCTCAAGGACTGTACTTCAGAATTTTCCATTTTCATTCTATTTTAAACTTCACAACATATTATACCACAGCAACAGTTCCTCTTGCTGCAGTGCTACGAACTTAGCATGCTGCTTATGTTAATGCATCAGTGATAACACAATATTGTATTGGGCTATTTGTACGTTTACTTAATGAAAGGACCTGAATATTTCTTCCAACCACTGGCTGTAAATGTGCACATACTACATGTTAAATCAGGGTTTATCTAGATCAGCCCTGGAGGAAACAGAGTTTAGATGAAGTGTGTCTGTCCTTTACACCATTTTGTGGGCTCATAACTGATTTATAGCCCTCTGCGGACTCAACCAGTGGAACCCACCAACCATACTTTGTGCCAGAATAGCTGCTCATTGTAAATCAAATCTGCTGCTGCAGATTTTTGGCCGCAGGATCAGTTCTGTGGTCTATATTTAAGAATAAACCCTCACCCTGACCTTGTGTCCCAGTAAAAGGAACCTTCCAGACTCCTGGGATGGCTGTCGTGTCTTTGTAGTCCGCTGGCCACCCGCTGCCACCTGGACTGTCCAATGCCACGCTGTTGGCGAGCTGCTGGACATACCAGTGTGCAGCTGCTTGATTTTCACATTAAAACCGACTGCCGGGGAGGATTACTAACCGTTTAAGCAGCAAATCGGGCGACATCACCAGGCTTATTCACTCAGGATGAAAAATAAAGACTGAACATGTGTCCATGCAGTCTGTAGGTTTAAATGTGCATTCATTATGAAGAAGTACATTAAACATCCGCTGACATCAGCGGAATAAAGCTGTCTTGTCTTCTTCGTGATCAAAAGTTACACTTCTTCAGACGTCGAGGCCCCTGACTGTCGAGCCAGAGCACGAACAATGGCAACAGAAAAAGTGTCTGTCGAGTGTTCGGCTCCGACCCTAAATAGCGTTCCTTGTTTTGTAGCCCCGCCACTTCTTCATCAGAAATAGACCAAGAGGAATGAAGTAAAGGGCAAATGACAAAGTTCCAGCTTTCACTCACACGGAGAAGTGTCCCGTCTTAGACTGCAGGGTTCGTTTCAGCAATTGTCGAACTGATGTGCAAACACACCGAGAAGTATGGGTGTAAAAAGCATTGATTAACAGCCCTGGAAACAATCTTGTTTATCACCTAATAAACTATGAGAAGTTGACGTATGCATTGACTAATATATCTCTCAAATCTGCCTCTCTCTCTCTCTATTAGCAGGCGTAAGGCCCTAACCATTGACCTCCCCCATTTCAATCAAGTCTCACCCGACCAAACACAAAGCCCCGCTACTGTATCTGCATCCATTTCCCTTCTACGTTCCTGTTTTTCGCATGAAGTTCACACCGGAGTGACGAAAACACGAGGGACCAGGATGAGAAACGCCAGGATCAAAGTCTCTCAAGAGGTTGTTTTGTTTCATCAGACTTGACTTCAATAGGAAACTCAAAAAAAGATGTCACACATAGTAAAGGTTTTCAGGACAAAGCACCACATGTTTAATGCTTAATAGTTAATGGATTGTGTCGTATCTATCTTTTTAATCAAGGTTACACATTTCAGACGGCTGTCAGGGTGCTTAAATGTTATTTTGCTTTCAAGCCACACCGAGATGTCTGCTCATCTTGTGTTTCCATATAGCTTAAACCCAATTACAGGCTTTTGTGTTTTATTGTTGTACACACTCACTGCTTTTTGGGATGGCTGTAATGACTCTATGTGATAACCAAGGTTGTTTAATGTCCATCTCACCGCTTGCATTTTGATTGTAAACTGCCACTAAGATGGATTTTGGCTGATTAGCCTGTACATAATTGAGTAAGTACCATTTTATAATAAAGCGCCCTTTGTGAAGGGATTATTAATAGTAACTAATGACCCTTTTTGGTCTAGACCGAAATATCTCAAATGTTGGATGCATTTCCACAAAGTTTGGTACAGACATTCATGGTGACCAGAGGATGAACCCCAATGGCTTCCTCCTTACTTTCCAACTCTGGATGAATTGGCTCAACTTTCAACGAGCGTCCATTTGATTTTGGTTGAAATAATTGAATGCATTGTCATGCAATTTGGTACGCGCATTCATGTTTCCCTCAATATCTTTGGTGATCCCCCCAACGTTTCATTAAGCGCCATCATCAGCTCAGAATTGCAAACTAGATGGATTATTGTAATGGCTCATTAGAATTCTGCCCAAGACTGCAGCCAGATAGACAAAAGTGTGCAAGTAGGTCAATGTTTCTGTCAGCAACACATGGGGTTTGTTACCCGTTGGCCTTTAGTTAACTGTGGTGGATTAAAAATCATATTATCATGTAATATAAGCACGAATAAAGACTATGAATTCACGTGTAAGCGAGTACTGTAACACCTATTCGGTAACCAAATGCATTTCTACATAACAGGCAGTGATACTTTTCTATCATCAGTTTACATGCCAGTAACAGCTGTTTAATTGCACTGCAGCTGCAGTAATAAAGGCGATGCACTTAGTTTTAACTTCAAATTCCAGCCAGTCAGCAGTAGGCATGAGTTGCATCCTGCCAAAGTGTATCGGAGTCTTTCAGATGTGGATTGCATCGTTTGAACTTGTACTTGCTTCAGCAATAAATAAAAAAAGTAAAACATGTGTTATAGTTCTGTTGCTTTGCTTTTAGCTACAGGGAGGAAATGTTGCTTCATGTGTTTCTGAACAACTTGTGAAGTTATAGAGTGTTGAAACGTGAGAGGGTGTTGAAAGATGGATAAATTACATTTTACCACGACGGGAATGTACCTGCAGAATGTGTGTTAGCATGTTTATGTGAGTGTGTGTGTGTGTGTCAGAGACCCAATATCCATCTGTCTAACAATAGACTGACCAACCATAGGGTGCTGCAGTCACATGAGTATGAGCTGGACTATGTATCCTTGATGCTCAACCTGTTAGTGAACCTCAAGGAGCTGAAGTCAGTCGCTCGCCTCTGAGCTGCTGCTGTCTGGTTTATAGGTAAGGACTCGCTTAGGTCAGCGGCGCTTGTTTAGTCGTAAATCTTCAACTTAATTGCTGTCTCATAACTATATTACGTGAAGAGAAAACGTGTTTTCTGTTTTCAATTGTGTTCACTGCCTTATTAAATCGGACTGAAGTGCATCTATAAACACTCACACGCGGCTGAGATGACGTGCTTTTCATTGGTTGGTTCTGCTGTAAAATTAATTTAAATGACCTGATGGAAAATAAACCACCTTTCTAAAGAGTAGTGGAGTATTTATATTTGGTGCTACTTTATAGTATTCACCACATTTCAGAGGGATATTTCCTTTTTACACCAACTGCTCTGTCACAAGATACATTAAATATGTGTAAACAAAGTACATTTACGTGAATACTGTACTTGAGTACAAATGTTTATAAAACAGTAATTGAGCATCTGAGCTACATCATTGAAATACTTTTTATAACGTGCAACATTTTCTATTCTTCAGTACATTTTGAAGTTAATATTTAGTGTTAGTCATTTTAAGTATTACTTTCGAATGCACAACCTTTACTTGTAATAGAGTATTTCATTGTGGCATTGCTAATATTTGGCTCCAGTAAAAGATCAGAATACTTTTTTTTCCGCCCCTGCCAAAGGGACCACGGGTATTTGGGTCAGTGTGAACTGTGAGAACATTTGCCATCTCGTGCTCTGCTATGTTGTTTAATGATCGGAAATACTTGTCTAAAAATAGGCTAATAGAGACACATTTTGCAGAGCTCATCCATAACAAAATGTCTGACACGGAAGAAGTCAACGAGGAGGAAGAAGGTAAGAACGATGCATTTGTCCATGTTTTTATGTACTTTACCTCATTTAATTTCACTAATCATTTATGGTCCTGATCATCAGCGCAAGAGACGACAGGTGAGAAAACTGCTTTTTTTTCTTCTTTTTCTTCTTCTCATGCAACAGTTTGTTAATGACCTCTTTTTACTCGCTTATCAATTTCTTCTAAATGTCTCCTATTTATTTATTTGTGTCCCAGATGACTCAAAGCCCAAGCCAAAGTAAGTGTCTTAGCTCTTCTTTAGTCAAGCAGCTAAAACAAAACTCCAGGCAGATCATACAGCAATAAACTGTTCACTCCCACAGGTTTATGACGAACATTGCCGTCCCAAAGCTCCCCGATGGGGATAAAGTGGATTTTGATGTGAGTCAACCTCATTAAA